>NW_017670459.1:0-2436 GCF_001879085.1 Nicotiana attenuata
GAGGGTTGCCTACGCATCTCACATCCTGTGAGTATCAAACCAGCGTAGTTCGGGCAAATAAATCTAACTATTTTTGAAAACAGGACTCTTTTGTTGTTTTTGTTGGCAAATAAACTATTCCTGAAAGCAAGATTCCTTTTTTTTTTATATATATATATTGTCTTTTCAGTGGCAAAATAAAATAAACTAATATGAAAAATAAAACTCTTTTTGGTTTTCTTTTCCATTTCGTTTTCTCAAAAATTCGGCAGCATTTCGGCACTACTTGGACATTGGGTTTCCTAATATAGGAAATTAACTCTCTACACTGCTATTTTCCCTTTTTCTCTTTTTGTTTTTTTTCTTTTCAAAATTTTTTTCAGATATTCAAAGCCGGTCGGCATGCGAGTCCAAAACAAATGAATGCACAAGTAGGATGCATCAGGATGGTCCATTATTCCGGTACACCTGTCCTAGACGGACCCAACCCCTGTGTTGAGTCCCCTAAGTCAAAATGCACGTGATGCAGATAAATGTCCTACTAGGGATCCGACATGAAGTCATGTTCTTCTAGGTTCAAAACCTGGGTATGTGTTCTAGACTGTGTACCCGAGCGGACAACTCGAGTCGAGGAGGGGGCTACGTACCGGGAACCAAAAGGCCATCCGGCTTAGTAACTTGTCCGGCCTCTTTCTTATTTCAGGGTATTGACACTAACAGAATAGGGAGCCTCAACCAGTAAGCACATCCCCGGAGGTGAGAAGAGAAGGGTTTCGGCACAGTTTATATGCAATTCCAGATAATATCAAAGCGGTAAAAAGCAACATCTTGCACATTTAGCATGAAACATGTAGGAAAATCAGATAAAGCCAAATACAACAATATATCTAAGCTCGAATTCTGAACCCTGAACCAAAGTTCTGGGTTCTTTTCCCCAGCAGAGTCGCCAGAGCTGTCACACCTCCTTTTTCTTCACTACACCCCCGGAATAGGGTATAATAAAGGGAGTTATTTCCAACTTGAAGTGACAATCGAAACGGGATTTATTTTAAAGAAATCAGAGTTGCCACTTGGGATAAGTTTGGCTTTTGGTGTCCCAAGTCACCGGTTTATCTTGGATCCCGAATCGAGGAAATTATGACTCTGTTAACAGTCCGCGAACCAGAACCCCGAGTAAGGAATTCTGTTAACCCGGGAGAAGGTGTTAGGCATTCCCGGGTTCCGTGGTTTTAGCACGGTCGCTTAACTGTTATGTTTGGCTTAAGTTATCTGATTTTTAAACATATTCCTTACCTACGTGCCTTTATTTTAACCACTTTTACTTTATGTCTTTTTAATAAGAATTGCAACGTCGTGAAAATGTATCTCGAACCACGTTACACCAGTGTACCCGTGGCTTTTGACGTATTTCGACTCTGTTGGGATTTGGATTTGGGTCACATAAATGTGCACCCGTATTTAGGAAGGTAAAATTATTTAAATTGCGTACCTAAAGAGACCACCGCGTTACTATCTTTGGAGAAGGCCGTGAGATTCGCTAAACGGCCCATCTCGAGGTCTAACGATTTGCGCAAATAATTAATAGGGCCAAGCATTTGAAATTTTTTAGGCTTGCACACCTCTATTCTGATCTTAAAGGAAATTTCACACTACGTTGTTGAGGTCCATAATTACATTTGCTAAACGTGGCACACCTCGCTTAATTGATTCTAGATCCTTAGCCTTTTTAACTTTAATGTTCATATAGGCTAAATAAGAGACTTTGTATAAAACTCGGGCCCAAGTCTCTCAATTATTAGGCTGCCAGATACAAAGGGGCTGCCTTGACCTAAAAAAACCTCGATAACATTTAGGCCCAAAGGGCCTAAAAACTCCAAACAGTGCCGGCTTCAAACAAGGAGCCCAGGATCGAATCCTACTGCTGCCCAAATAGCATCCCAAGCACAAGATATGAACAATCCCAAGTTGAGTTAAAACACAAGACTTAGCCCAGACATAATTCAAATGACCATGAATGCCTATTTAGCAATTGACCCCGAAACTGCACATATGCTAATCGATTAAAATCCAGGAAAATATACACATAGCCGTACACTTAGCTTCCAAAATTAATTGCTTCAAAGAGGATTGAACAACCAAGCAACCAAGAAAAACACCGAACTAATCATAATAGCAATTATGCGAACTGATCTAGTAGACACTAAGAGGCTGAATTCACCTTACACTAAATGCATTCTCCAGCCTATCATATACATACCAGTATGAGCTTACTAACAATCTCATCATGGAAACGCAGCTAATTCTTATCATGACTCGAATCGAAAAACCAAACAGGAAATGAACAACTGATACCCTGAACAGTTCCTAGCTCAACAAGTTCACATGGATTCAGCTGATCCACATTTTTACATGGAATATCCAGGGATCAAACACCCATCAGTTTCAGCAGAGCTCAAA
>NW_017670459.1:5026-113893 GCF_001879085.1 Nicotiana attenuata
CTTCGGAAAAAATGGAGGGGGTCAACAGGGGGGGGGGGGGTAGATTAGGGATTAATTAAGGAAAAAATATCATGGCCGTTGATCTTATTTGATCAATGGCTCAGATTAATTCAGAGCTGGGCCGGGTTGGATTAGAGATTAGGCTGGGGCGAATTTAATTGGATCTTGGGTCAATTGGATTTAATAAAATCTGATAGGGGTGGGGTTAAATTGGGCTAAAATTGAAACAATAAAGGGCTATGTGTTAAATAGCCAATTTCCCCCTTTTATTTTTTATAAAATAGTGAAAAGGGTTTTAAAATAAATTAAAAGCACTAAACTAATTAATAATGTATAAATATTAATCTAAAAATACTGAAAATGATTTTATGATTGTAAAATGCTGTTAATCATAATATAGGCTATAATTGCAATTTATGCAATTTAACTTAGAAAATACAAAACAGATTTGTAAAAATATGCAAAAATCACCTAAATAATATATTGTTGTAAATATGAGAATGGAAATAAATTATTCACCAAAAATGATAATCTGGGAATAATTATTGGATTTTGTACTGCTAAAATAGACAATAAATTGATTTTAAAAATCTTAAAAAATTAGGGAAAAAAATACCAAAACTCTTGGGCATGCTTATATGTGCATACTCATGCTAGTTTGAGAATATTTGAGTATTAAAAATACATAGGGAAAAATTGGGTATCAACAATGATGCAAAGTTTTGAAATGTCCCAACCTAGAGGCATGGAAATTATGTGAAGGCTATGTGATTCCTTTTATTTGATGGTGTGGTGATTGTTTAAAGCTTTTGTTGAATCCTTATCATTTCTTTGTTCGTTTATGATATTTCTTTCTATTGAGATGGTGTTTATGATTTCTTTGTTCTTGTATGATAGTTCTTTCTATTGAGATGGTGTTTAGTTATACATACTAGTGCTATTCGACGGCACTAACGTCCCTTTTGCCAGGGGCGCTTCATCTTTAAATGGATGTAGGTGTTTCCATAGCAGGCATTGTTGGTTGCAGCTAGTGATGCATCTTCCTTTCACCGGACTTGGTGAGCCCCACATCATTTCGGGGTCCTGTATCATTGTTTATCATCTACTTTGTATTTTGAGGTATAGCCGGAGCCTTGTTGCCGGCATTTCCATATTACTCTTCAGTTGTATTTAGAGGCTCCATAGACAGGTTGTGGGTAGTGTCGGGTATTGGAATTAAAATAGAAATAATGATGTTTGGCAAAGATGTATAAAACTTGTATATCTTCAAAATTATGAATGAAGTTGCTAATGGAAATGAAATGGAAATCGTTAAAGACATGTTTATAGAATTTGATTGATGATGTACATTTCCTCTTTATTCAAAGACGAAATTGGGTAGTATGAAACCTAACAGGCTTGCTCAGTCGGGTTTACCCGGCTAAGCGCCGGTCGCGCTCATCGGATTTTGGGGCGTGACAACCCCTGTGATCTGGGAGGGGGTAATTACGGACATTAGGCGCAGCTTCCTTCGCCTGGATGATCTTGTTGTCAATCAAAGCCTGGATTTTGTCCTTCAATGTGCGGCACTCGTCGATGGTGTGCCCTTTTATGCCCGAATGGTATGCACAAGTCTTATTTGTGTTAACCCATTGGGATGTGTTATCCGTGGCCACAGCAGGGATGGGAGTGACGTAACCAGCAACCTTCAACCTTTCATATAGCTGGTCGATGGGTTCAGCAATGGCAGTGTATTGTTTGGGTGGTCTGCAGTCAAAATTAGGTTGCGGTCTTGGGTAGTTTTGACGAGTTGGAGGTGACTGAAAATGAGATGGTTGGGAATTATAGGTGTGATAGGCAGTGGCTGGTTGGGAATATCTGGGGGATGAGGGTTGATATGTAGGTGGAGGTGACAGTTGATATGTGGGTGGAGGTGATGGTTGATAGGTGGGTGGAGGTGCTTCATATATTGGTGGGGAGGTTCGGTATACGAATGGAGTTTTGGGTCCTTGGGCGACCATTACTGCTCCCACGTTCTTGTTCTTAGATATACCCCCTGACTGCAATGCTTTATTAGTGGCCTGCAATGCCTCAAATTTTGTTACCATCCCGCTCTTGATGCCTTCTTCGATCCTTTCACCAAGTTTGATGATATCAGAGAACTTAGGGGTCGTTTGGTATGATGTATAAGAAGGTATAAGGGTGGTATAAAAATTTAATACCACCTTAATACTCTGTTTGGTTAGCAAACCATGTATAAGTTATCCCGGTGTTAATTTTAACACTGGGATAATTTATACCTTATAGAAGGTGGGTTAATTAGCACCGGTATAACTTATACCTTCTTCTTAGAAATTATATAATTGTCATTCTTAATACAACATACCAAATAATGAATAAACAACAATCCCAGCATAACTAATCCCAGCATAACTTATCCCAATATAACTTATACCGGCATCACTTATCCCAGTATAAATCGTATTCCAACCAAACGACCCCTTATGGTTTTCAATAACCATCAACCTTCATTGTACTGCAGATCGTGTGCTCTAACAAAGAACTTGTTCATCTGTTCCTCGTCCAATGCTGGCCTGACTTTTGCCGCTTCTGACCTCCAACGAGTAGCATACTCGCGAAAAGTCTCGGTGGGCTTCTTCTTGAGCTTTTGAATGTAGAAGACATATGGTGCATTCTCTGTGTTGAACCTGAATCAGTCCATGAAATCAGAAGTCATACTCATCCAGTTGGACCATTTCTTAGTATCCTGGCTGATGTACCAGGACAAGGCATCTCCCGTAAGACTCCTCATAAAGAGCTTCATCCGGGTCTTTTCATCTTTTCCGACCTCGACAAGCTTGTCACAATAGGTCCTTAGATGAACCCTGGGATAACCTCTACCGTCAAACTTCTCGAACATGGGAGGTTTGTAACCCTTTAGCAGTTCTACATCCGGCTGTATGCATAGGTCCTCATAGTTCAGACCTTCTATCCCCTTGCCTCCTTCTATGCCTTGAACTCGGCTGGTAAACTTCTTGAGCTCCTCGGCCAGGTTCTCAATGAGCATGTCCTTCTTAACAGATTCCGGTGCATAGGAGATGGTTTGAGTGGAGTGAGGCAGGGTCTAGGGTTGTTTTGGTGACCTGGAGTTTTAGTATAGTGGTGATCATTGGTGGAATTCTGGGGTTCAAGAATGACTGGTGGAGTATTTTGTGGAGTGTGGTAGGTGTTTGGCTGGTACTGTAGTGGGACAGTTTGATTTTCTGTTGAAGTTGTATAATGGTGAGGTGCGGGAGGATTTTGTGGGCGCTGGTTGGGTGTGTTTTGAGGTGGAGCAGGCTTCTGAGTGTTTGATGACTGATGTCTGGGACACTGAGTGAGAAGGATAGGTTTGCCACATTCCGGACATGCTCAAGCTCACCCTGGAGTTCCAGTATTTTCCGTTCGAGCCGTGAAACTGCATCATTTGGGCCATGAGAACCCCGACCATCAGAAGTTTCTGCATGTTCAACCTATGTGTTGTTTTCCTTTCTGGTGCTTTTCAAATCTTCCATTTTTGCTTTTCCCTTGCCTTTTGGTGGACTCGGAGGAAGAGAAGGTAGAAGGCCTCTGGATCTTGTGTGATAAGCTGATGATGCCAGTATGGACAAACCAACCTTTGGGGAATGGGAATAATCAAAAGAAAGAAAGAAAAATAAAAGGTAGCCAAGTTAGTAATAATTCTGAATAGTTCGCGTCCTAATTTGGGAGTCTCATTGTGCCCGAGGTAGGCCTAGCAACAAATAGATTTGGAGAAATTTAGTGCCAATAATTGCCTCATTTCATTAATGTAAAATTAGACGACCCAAAACAATACTCAATAAGATAAAGGCATTTGGCCTTATTACATTTAGAAAGCAAGTAAACCTAATCTATTTGGCCCCAGAAGGACCCTCTCCAGTCTGGATGCTCTCGATCAATTCCCCCATTTCGCGTAGGTTCAGCAGTAAGAATGCCCTTGACAAATGTCCTCCTTCGTTTCCCTCAGCGTTCCGGCAATCGGTGACTCTCTTTCTCATTTTCTCTTCCAATTCCATCAGACTGTACTCCAAATATTCCAGCCTTTCGCTGGATTTAACATCCCTCTCTTTCCACTCATTGATCATTTCCGTGTCGGCCTTATGCTGCTCAATATGCTCAACTTCAGACTCAGGGATTCTTTTGTGCAATTTGATGTGCTTCACCTGTGCTTCGGCAACTTCGTCTATGACCTTGTTTCCTAGACCAACCCTTGGCTCGAAGTGGGAACATCCCTGGATCTGATGATGAACTCGTCGGTTGGGAACCACTCGAACATCCATTGAACCTGGTCCTCAATTAACTTGTTGAAAAACTGCACCCATCCTATAACATCCTTAGGTTGAGCAAACATTTCTGGAATATATTTCATTCTCTTAGGATGATGAAATGCTATGTGATCATTCCACAGCCTTCGCGGAAATTCTTGACGGTATTGACCCTTTTTGAGACGTTCTAGCAGCCAAACTTGCAGCAGCAAATTGCAACCCTCGAAGAATCTGGACCCCTTCTGACAGCATTCTAAGGCCCGGTACATATCTGCAATGATCATAGGGACAATAGTATATGTCTGCCCCTCAATCCCGTCCATTAGAGTTTTGGCCACCATGGCCGGCCTGGTGTGGATTCTGTCCCCTTGAATCAGGAACACTAGCATGCCCAAGAAACACACGATGAACACAAAGACCCTACGATGAATCCAACCCAAGGAGGTGATGGAGAATTCATCATCGAAAATACGGTAAGAGCGTTTGTGACCGTATCGTTCATAGAGGAAGTCGAAAGGTATGTAGCTGTTTTTCAGGCACTCCAAGTCATCATTCTTCCTTAACCCCATCATCTTCAGAAATCTCCTAGTGGTGCGATTTTCGGGTGCCAATAAACCAGGGCTATCCCAAGGTAGCCCAGCAAATCCCCCTATTTCTTCCAAGAGGGGGGTTATTTCTATGTCTGTAAAGCGGAACACAGCCCTTTATTTGTCCCAGAACATGGTTGCAGCCTCGATAATCATTTTGTTTGGCTGAAGATCCAACAAAGAAGGCAAATTTCGTAGGACTCGCTTCATAGGATTTTGGTCACTTGAAGGAAGATCTCTCCACCAATCTAGCAATATTGAAGGTATACTACCGACCATGCCGAACCTGGGGACTTCATGCCTCATTTTCTGCAAAACGAGTATGGTTAGGCCCTTTCCCCCTCCAGGTTCGTCTACTTATACAACAATGATTAGCAAATTGGCACTTATTTCTCGAAATTGATGCACACAATCACGATTGAGTGCGTTGGGATTACGGAAAACCCGATGGACTTTTGGGTGAGGCTTGTCCTAAAGGGTTATTATGTGGACAACATATTAACCCGGCTAGGTTTGACCATGATGCATGTACAATTAATCAGAGTAAGGTTGCTATAGAGGTCTAGACTGGGACCCTCAAGCGGACAATTTGAGGGGGAAAGGAACGGAACCGTCGACTGCACCGCTGATCGACTAGTTTTACCGCAAAAACGCCTTTACAAATTTAAAGGGTGATATATAAGAAAAGCGCAAACACTCATCAAGTGTTGCCATAGGATTGATTACGCACGAGTGGAATATGATGTTGAGCATGATTTATGCAACAATAAACAACATGTTGTCAAGTATTTGCACGTTAAAAAACGATAAATGCGATATTTAAATAATTGAAAGACAGTTACAAAATGAAAACAAGGAAATAAGTCAGTTTAAAAAAATAAAGGAAATCATAAATGCTTAAGAAATAAGCAATTAAATCCAAAAAAGGGGAAAGGGAAAGGGTGCACATGTATTAACAGAATAAAGCATGCTTAAGACTAATTCACAAAAACAAGTTCGTTATGGTAAGAGCCTAAAATATCCCCAGCAGAGTAGCCATGCTGTCGCGCCCCCTTTTTCCTCGTGGAGTCCGGGTTTCGACATTCATTGGGAATAACTCATTTCCTTTCGAGAATTGGGTATTTGAATTTGAAGAGTCGCCACCTAACGGATTTAAGGTGCGTTAGGGCACCTAGAGCAAATAAACTCATGAAACTGGTTTGCATTACCAGAGACTTGGGTAAGGGCTTGAAATAACCTTGAGGGGAAGGTGTTAGGCACCCCTCGCAGGGGTCCCGGCCGAATTCAAATTATGTGAGTTAGTCTTATAAACAAATAAAGCAAATTAGACAAATTGGTATTACATTAAAAACAAAGGGGTAAAAGGGGTCCTAGGTTTTTTTAGCCTACACGATTACATCTGTACAATACCCGATAAGCCTTCCTCAACTAGAGGGGTTACACGTGGCATTAGCGCACAGGTCATCATATCCTTTTACTACACAATTACCCTCCCCTTAGTTGTTATAGAAGCGATTTTAATTAAACAAACTCTATGCGTGCATTACCCGTCCCTTCCTTATGGCCCTGGAGGTGTTTAGGACCTCTACTTTAGGCAGTTCTAGACTTTCCTAAGGTACTTAAAGGAGAAAAATCTAGGCGACAATCAAAACAAATAGGACCGTCAAGTAAAGAACAATTAAGGGGGCTCACGTTTACCTCCACAAATAAGCAAACAACAGCACGTCTCAAACAACAAGATTTCATACATTTCCAAAGGTCCTAAAGCAGGATATCTAGGTGAGCTAATAGAATGTATGCAGCATCGTGTTAAAGCAAGGTGATAGAGACCTAATCGGTTTGCCTACTGATTTTAAGGCTTTCGGAATCTGGACAATTCACAAATAACAAAAAAAATAGGTTTATAGTTTGCAGGATTTTAGTCGCCCTACAGGCTTGCCTAGGCGTGTAACTATGATGTCCTATAAACATGGTATCTAGTCATTGATCAGGAGGGCAGTAAACCAGTAAACAATTTTAAGCAGGCAGTTTGGATCCTATAGGCATGATGTCTAGGTGTAATGACTAATTTTAGACTTATAGTTACTGGTAGCTAAATGCAGAAATTGCTTTTAAAAATCCTACAAGCATGGCATCTAAATACAGCAATTAGTTGAAACCTTATGACATGCAGAAAACTGATTTAAACATTGTTAGTACAGACTGATTTCAAACTTACAAGCATCATGTCTGAAATGCAAGATTGATTTTTTAACACTATATGAATGGTATCTAGAATGCAGGACTGATTCATAGACATGGTATCGCAACAAACTTACAGGTATGGTATCTAGTATGCTGGATTCATTTTTAAATCCTATAGGCATGGTGTCTAAAGGAACAAACCTTTTGATAATCTATAAGCATGGCATCCAAATAACAGACATTGCAATAACCTATAGGCATCGTATCTAGTGCAAGTAAGTAATCCTAATAACATGCTCTCTAATGCAATCAAATAGTTATAATAAACCCAAGGACATGATTTCTACCCGATTTCCCCGCAAAAAAATTATATAAGAATCCCTCCCTTTTTACTAGTTCCCCAAAATATGTTTACACGAAATATTATTACAGACCATATGAATTACAGAAGGAACAAAATATGCTATAAGGACCCTGAATAGAGGCCCAAAGTGAACCTGGAAATTCCAGGCCTTCAAATAGTCCAAAATGCCATAACCTCATAGTGCACCCAATGGTATCCTGGTGTGTCAAAGTTCCCAAGGGCCTTAGGGACCCCGGGCAATGCTCACACCAGAAAACATTCAAAGTAACCCTTTGTGAGAAAGTTTGGAAAGCCAACTCCAGTGTGTGAAAGTTCAGAATAGTCTCCCAATGGACTCCTAAGCAATGCTCACACTAGAAGGGCAAGACCCTAGGTGTTCTAAGAATAGGAGTTTAAAACAGGAGATAGTTTTTAAGAAAATAGTTTTGGATTCTCAGGAAGTAAGGGGCAAACAGGGTCATTCAATCATTGTAACTCAAACAAAGGTCCCAGCAGTCAAATAGTATACAGAAACAGGGTAACTTAGAGTTTCAACTTAGTTTATTAACTATCACTAGGTGAGCGTACAGTCAGATACAGAGGGATAATGGGCTAGGGAGCCATATTGTGGGAGATAAACATTTAAAAAACAATCTAGTGCAGAAGTAGACATAGGTCCAGTTTAGACATGAGCAAGTTTACAGACTTGCTTAAAGCAGAAGCACATAGGTCTGGCTAAACAGGAGAAAACAGGTTGAAAACAAGACACATAGGTTCAATCAAATAGAAGTAGACATGCTATTGCATTAACATATAGGTTGAACAGAAGTAAACATGCTTATTGTAGCGAACACATAGGTTTTCTTAAGCCAAAGAAAGGCATACTAATTATAGGGAAACACATAAGTCAAATTGAACAGCAATAAGCATATATTCTAGTGAACATGCTAATAATCATAAGGCATAGGATCTAATGAGATAAGCAGGCATGCTGATAACAAGGCACATGGTTGCATTAAAAAGCAGTGGACATGCTGAATAGGGAAAACATACATGTTCAGAAGAAAGGCATGCTGGTTGTAAGAAACACATAGGTTTAATTGAATGGCAATAGTGAGAGCATACCAGTTAATGGAGGAGAAACAGAAGGTAAAGTAGGCAGGATTCAACAGCCTAGCCCTGGCTTTCAGCTGGCTAGACAAGCAACGAACACAAGTAGGAGAGAGAGAGATGAGAGAAAGCATTTGTGTGTGTGTGTGTTTTGAACTATTGTTCATTTTTTTTCTTTTTTCGTCTAAAGAAGTCAGAATAAGAGTTTATATAGCACTTAGTAAGGTAGGACAAATAAGGTTAAGAATAAATCAGAGTTCATAAAATAGGATAATCAAATAAAATAGGATAATCAAAATAAATCAATCAGTTAATTGGGGACTTAACTCAATCAATTCCCACAGAAGAATCCGGATAGGATCCCCTTAAATTGGGGAGAATCCCTTAACGATTCATATTGAGATTCAAATAAAGTAAACAAATCAATCATATACCATATAAGAGTCAATTAAATCACTAAATAAGACTAATAGTCTAATTAAGGTAAGCAGTACTAATTAAAGTCACAAATAAGGAAAATAGGTAAATTACGGAGAAGTACTGATTTTAACGGGAAGAATTGGTTCAAATCATTAATAGGAATCAATGAATTAAAAGATATCCAAAGAATACTGGTTTTAACAGAAAAATTGTTCAAAACTAAAATAGAACCAGTCGATACAACAGCTTCACAGAAACAAACACAATAACAAAAAATTGAAGAAATCAGTGTCGCGAACATGAGCATCTAGGGTTTAAACATATACACAAAAATTAATCAAACATGTAGAGAAAACATTAGTTTAACATTTGAAAGTAAAGAAAACCTTTTGACGAAAACCTGGGATGAACCCTAATTTAAGAAAGAGTAAACGAAGTCGAAACAATTAATTAAACCAAGAGATATAAAGGGAAATACCCAATAAAACGCGAATCACTTTAGATCTATAAAGATCTGAAAAGATTCAAACAGTAGTAAAACTAGGGTTTTCAGAAAATAGTAGAGATGAAGAGAATCGGTCGAAAACCCGTGGATTCGTACTAGAAACAAAAGCAAATACATACTCACAAATGGAAGTGGCCTGAGACAGGCCGGTAAACAACTTTCAAACCAGAACAGGTAGGATTTACATGAGATCCTCTCAAGGACTCATAAAATCCAATAGCCAGAGGGTATAGGAAACCGGTGGTGGTCGGACAATGTACAGAAACACCATAGAAAGGAGGTCTCCGCCGGCGACGGCAATTAGGGATTGGGGCGAGTTGAGAGAGAGAGTTGGAGAGGTTAGGGAACAAAGGCCGCGGAAATGAGAGAGTGAAGGGGGTTAGGGGTCGTTTGGGATTAATATGGTAAGAAAGAATAAGGGTCGTTGATCTCAGATATGTCCAGGATTAGAAGGGGGTCTGGGTCGGGTTAGGTTTAATTGGGTTTGGTCTGATTTGAATTGGGCTTGGGTGAAATAAATTGGATTGGGGGGGGGGGGGGAGGGGGTCCGATTTTGGGTGTGAATTAGGGGCTATTATTTAAATACCAATTTTACTAAATAAAAAAATTATAAAAATAGCTAATTAAATGATAAAAAATGATATTCAAGCATAAAGGTGATCTAAAATAATTATTCAATATTATACAAATATGAAAAGTCTTTTCTGTATAGATAATGTAGTTATGCATATGTAGGGGCTATTTTTGCAAAATATGCAATTATAGTCTTAAACACGCAAATGTTATTATAAAAAATGCAATTAAAATATTTGAACACCCATATGAACATAAATGATGAATTTAGATGATTAAATCATCATAAAATATTACTAGGGGATAGTTTTGAACATTTATGTAATTAAAAATGCTAAAATAAGTGCATTTAGGCCCTTTAAAAATTTGTAGAAAAAATTGTAAAACACTTGTGCATGTTTGTAATTGTATGCACAATATTTTGAAAGTATGCATGCACATTTTAAAAATATATGAGGGAAAAATTGAGTATCAACACATCTTGCATCTCCCTCGGAGAAAAAGTCGATCCCAAAGGAGAATCGCTCACTTCAATAACCTTGACTGGATCAATCGGGGCCGTTCCTGTTTATGGAGAGCTTCAAAGCTGGGCTCCCCCCGACCACCTAATGAATGCACCTCAGCTCGAGGAAAGTTTTGGTCGTCAATTAACTCGGGGATATCACCCGACGCACCCTTGAAGGCCTCTTCAGTCCGAGGTAGTACAACAACGGAATCAAGTTCCGATTTAGAAGCCATCGACTCTGTAGTACGTGGGACACTCAGGTTTTCTCCCTCAACGGGTGCTTCAGAGGAATCATATTTTCTTTCGCCTTCAGCCTAGGGAGTCCCCGACATTTCTGGAGTTAAGTTTGCTGAATCAGCCTTAGGTTCTTCCACTTTGGCTTTCTTGGATTTCGGAGAGTGAATCGACGACCTTCTTCATTTTTTCTTCTCTTAATCGGGTTTCGGGTTATCCGTTTCACCAAGCGGTGCTTCCCTCATCAAAAAGGCATCCCCCAGACCTGCACAAATGCAAAATATAAACACAGGGAATGAGGACTCTATCAGTGATAGTTCTTTTGAGAGATACAATTACAGCACAAGTAAAGGCTCACCGTGGTCCTTGGCTTCCGATCGAGCCTGGGACAGATCGCGCCACACGCGCTCAACATACGGGCAAATCGAATACAGGTGGTTGACCCAGCCCGAGAGGTCCTTGATCGCGTTAGGGTACACTGCGACGGCTGTATCAGTGGAGGAAGTCGGTTCGTATGGAGATGCACCCAAAAAGAAACAAGAGAACATTTAATCAGCATATCTTGTTCCACCTTTCAGGGAACGGCATCCTCTCCACTGGAATCGGGTCCGAAGTCCTAACTCAGAAAAAATGACTCATCCACCCTCCGTTCCTAACCTCGTCAGTACAAGCAAAAAGGGCTCTCGAGGCCCGACAGTGGAGCTTAATCAGTCCCCCACGGAAGAGTCGGGGACTGTACATTCTGATCAGATGATCGAGAGTGAAGGGCATCCCTTTAATCATGTTCGATTAGTATCTGGTCATGTAAGCAAAGCGCCAGAATGAAGGATGAATTTAGCTGAGAGTCACCCGATATCGTTCGCAGAAGTCGATGATCACAGGGTCTATTGAAGGAGAGGATGGCTCTATCGGGCTGAGGGTAAATGGATAAGTATACACACTGAGGAAGTCGGCCTTGTATGTCGTTATGTCCCCCCCCCCCTCCCGAGAAGGAATCTCCACTAACACCGCATCCCCACAGCGGCAGTCGGTCTTCACCCTTTAGGCGTCTATTATTAAACTAATATATCAGGACAAAGGTTCGCATCGTACCGGCTTCCAAGAAGGTTTTTCGGACTTAAAATCGGAGGTCGTTTCAAAGGCTCCTGGAACGCACTCCCCAACGCGACAGGGAATTTTTGCTTTGCCCTTAGATGAGCGCAAGGAAGAGGAATGCACATCTTCTTGAGGGACAGAGGTAGAAGTTTTCGCCATTCTTGTTAAAAGATTTCAGAGGAGAAACGAAAATTGCATTTCAGGGGAGAACACAAGAGAGGAGTAAGAAGAACTCTTTTGAAGGCTTGGTGGTGCAGTGGAAAATAAGGGGTGAAGGAAGAAGTGTATATAGAGGCCTAACGTACACGTTGGAACGGACCAAGGGATAGCCAACCGCTGTAATTAATTCAAAGGCTTTAAAAGGCTGTCTGGACGCGACCTTCGGATACCCTACTTGTCACGTCAATCGCTTGGCAGGGCGTAACTATCATCATGATGGAAGTATCGAAGGGGAAAGAATCCGAGATTGTTTCTTATCATTTTACTCTAAGAAATGCGGGGACTATCTGTATACGGATAAATTCGGAAAGCCGATCTTATGATCATTGTGACACCTCATAGCTTCACCTTGAAGGCCCGGGACACGGCACAAGGCCATGACATCAAGGGTTCTTTATGCCCGACCTCGGGGTAGCATAAATTGATAGTTATCATGAATAAGTAGGAGGTACCCTAGTTACGCGGTCAAAACTGACAGCACCTGCAAGAATAGTACCAGTCTGTACCAGACTGTTAGGTGGCTGTACCGACAACATTTCATTGTAATAATTACACGTGTACCATGTTGGGATTCCCCCCTCCTATATAAAAGGGACCCTTGTTATTTCTTGGGCACGTGAGATTCAACACAACATATAATATTCAATATAAGAAGAATAACATTCTCTGCTCTCTAACGTAAACATATTCTCCTTAGATTCTGTTGCTTACATTTATTATATTACTTGCATTTATTGTGCTTTCATTGATTGTTCTTCATTTATCACTCATCATTGATCATAAAGAGCCTCCACCAAAGCTCTCAGAACTGTAGATCCTTCATCGTCTTACCACAACCTAACGTTTAGCTCGACTCCGAGGTCCCGTATAGCCTATCTCGAGGTCCCGATTTTCTGTAACTTGGTTTGCTTGACACTCTACCTTCAAGCTCTTATCTTATTTTCTAGTGTCACACTTAGAATCTACTGCTTAACAACTGGCAAAAAATTAAATCACGTATTTTTCGAATCACAAAATCAAATCTAATTGTAATTACCATTTTAAGGTAAACACCTATATATCATAGTAAAAGCATAACTGAACCTCGGGCGATGTATCAAGTCGAAATCAACTACTTAGGTGAAATACCCCATAAGTCCCAAAATATTCTCTTTGAAAACTTGTAGTACATGAACTATCTCAAGAGTTAGGACTCTACACCATTTTCCAAAGCACAATTAAATATGCGGAACATCCTCATCTCAACCCATACCTCACCTCTCCTTAAAGAACAAACCTTTACCATAGGTGACTGTGTAATCTTCTCTTTACGAGATAAGCCCAATTTGATCAATCCAGTCAATCTATGCTCAAATTGACTTTCCTATCAACATGAAAACTGTATTAGGTAGGAAAGTGTCTTCTCTATCCAGAATTGTGACTACATATCCCTTATAGACTCACTCTACCACAAAATACTCTCCCACTTGGGCGGAAACTGTAAGAACTCACCTTAGAACACAAGTCCCTTCCAGTTTCTCGAATTCCACGGTTACTATAAGCATTCTGAGTGCCTTTATCATACTCTGGCTAAGAAAGTTAACATATGTCAATTGAATATAGGAACTAAATTCCATGTGAGATAACATATAAAAAGTGGGCAGAGACACAGATATAACATGCGGATATAATATCATGACTGAAAAGTATGAGTACGACTAAGGAAAATAGCTCAACTTAGCAAAAATAGCAATATCATGCCTCAATAATTAATCAAATAGTCTAGACATGATTTCTAGCATGAATGATTGCTCACGTAGTCATACAAATGGAGAAAACATGATATCGAAGAAGCTTGATAATAAAACAAGGCATATAATAGCTTAATATCTACTCGGATCATGAATACCCACCGTACACACATATACGCTCGTCACCTCGCATATACGCTCGTCATCTCGCAAATACGCCATCTTCAACACATAACAAATATCATATCCAACAAGAAGATTACCCTCAAATCAAGCTTAAGCAAGATACTTACCTCATCCGGGCTAGTCTTCAACCTCGAATCGTATCAAAACATCAATCTAGACCTCCTATTGTGCAAAACTTTGCCAAACGTCATCCATAGAAGTCGACAATTCTTTAGGACGCGATCCCAATTCATAAAGCTTCATTCTTTGAAGAGATTCCCAAAAGTCAACAAAAGTCAACTCGGGTCCCCCGTGACCGAAATCCGAAACCAATAAAAAAATCTAATGACACATCACCTGCTGAGTCCAAATATGTCATTAGTTTCCAAAATCACGTCCAAATCATTACTCAAATACCCAAAATACATTGTCTTAAAGTGTAGGAAGAAATCCCAAATTTCTTCCATAGATTCACCAATCAAATGCTTATCGAATATAAAATTATGAATAATAATCAAATCCGAGTTAAGAACATATACCCAATCCAAGTGGGTGAAAATCGCCTAAAACAACCTAGTTTCCAATCTCAAAATATGGTAAAATTAAGCAAAAGCTCGAATATAATATGCTACCAGTGATACCGCATCTGTGGCCAAAAGTGTCGCATCTGCAACGTTGTTTTGTCGCACCCCCTTTTTTTCTCCGTGCAAATCGGGTTTATGACGGTTATAGGGACAACTCGTTCCTTTTGGGAACTGGGTTTAGCAATTGAAGAGTAGCCACCTAACGATTAGGGTACATTAGGACACCATAAGGGTTTGATTTGAATAACCAGAGATTGGGTAAGGACTTTAAATTATTTTAAGGGAAAGGTGTTAGGCACCCCTCAGAATCCACTAGTGTGGTTCCCGGCCAGACAATTATTGTGAATTGAGATGCAATTAACATATAGGCAAATAAGGCTCAAATAAGAGGGGATTTCAACACATAATGGTTTGAAGGCAAGATTAAAAAGGGCAATTAGAAGAGCTGATTTTTAAAGAGTTACAATGCTAAAAGAGTAAAGAATAAAAGAAAGGGGGAGTCCTTGGTTTATCAAAAATATGGATCACCCCACACAATGTCTAATAATCACTCCTCAATGAGGGGCTACACGTGACATTATCGCGTGGTCATCATATCCAAATCTACCCTTCCCACCTTATTAGGGTATTTAAAGCGCGGATTGGTCTCGATTACTTATTGCATGCTATTACCCTTCGCGTTCCTACTAGTCCCGGAGGCACTTAGGACTACCAATCCTAAAGGGAGGGATATTAGGCTTATCTGGAGTTTCAAAGGTAAAAATTCTAGACGACATACAAAACACATTCTGCATAATTGGGGAGACATATAAACGTATAAGGCTCAGTTATACCTCCTTGAACAGAAAAGCATATAATTAGCATGACTTTCACATACTGTTTAGGTCTGATTAAAATTGAATACGAGGGAGTCTAAAAGATTGGGTCAGATTGGTGTACTACACAATTCAGATAAGAAGCCCGAATCAGGACTGCCTGCTAGTCGTGATAATTAACAGAAGCAGATTCAGTTTTTAATTATTACTCTAAGGCTTGCCTAAGTGTTAAGATGGGTCCTATAGGCATGACATCTACTGAATTCAGAAGGCGATGAGACAGTAAGAACTCGGAATGAATTATTTGAAACCCTATAGGCATGCTTGCTAAACTTTGGTTAAGTAAAGGACATGGATTATCAAAAGAGATGCAAAATTAACAAATTGATTACAGGTTCTGCAGGCGATAGTATATATTATTGTTGATTTTATAGCTAGCATTAAACGAAACAAATCAGATTCATTTGGAAACTCCTATAGGCATGTTTTCTACACGTTGCTGATTTTAGACACTTATAGACGTAGTATCTGAATGCAGAAGCTTGTTTTCAAACCTATAGGCATGGTATCTGATGCAGAAATTGATTTTAAAACCTATAGACATGATATGTAATGCAGAAATTGCTTTTAAACCTATAGACATGGTATCTAAAACGCAGACTTGTTTTTTTAAGACTATAGACATGATATCTAAGATGCTGACTTGTTTTTAAACCTATAGACATGATTTCTATATGTATTGGGTATGCAGAATTAGAATAGACCTATAGGCATGATTTCTGCCCTTTGCATGCATAGTTACCCCAACCCTGTTTCACTAGCCAACCCCGAGTATTCTTTACAAATTATTACAAACCAAAGTAAAAAATACATCAGAAAAATACAAAGAAAATAATTACAACCCTAAAAGGCCTGATTCTTGACTTCCTGCCTGAATTATGAGATAGACCAAACTAAAGACCATCGATCCAAAGCCTTTCTCCAATTTGAGTGTGTCAGAGTTCCCTAAGAGCCTCAATGGGACTCCGGGCAGTGCTCACAACCAAATTGTATTACCAGAAAAGGGACAAGTGCAGTGTGGAAGGGCCAGCTCTCAAGTTTCCAAGTTCAGAGGGAGCTCAATGGGTCCCAAGGCCAGGCTCACAAGAGGGGGGCAGAACTTAAAGTCTAAGAGAGAGTGCAAGTGAGGAAATAGAGTTATGAGAGGATAAAGGAGAGGGAAACAACCACAAACAAGTTAATAACTTCATGCAAAGGGGGCTCAGGGGTAGGGAAGTTGCAAAGAGCCTATGCTTGGCAAAGGTAAGATTTGGGCATGCACAGCAATGGAGATGCTGGCATGCCTATAAGCCTACCAGAACATACAACCGCAAAGAATCATAGAGGTTAGGATCCCAGGGATCAAGCTTGGGTCATGGACTGCAATATTCAGTACTGTCATGCCTCCAACAAACCATAGCATCACACACATCGGGGTAGGGAGTTTGGGATTCATAATAGGAGGAAATTATAGCGTGCTAAAGTAAACACTGAACTAATCACAAACAGTTGGCAGACATGCAAGTAAAGGTATTAAGTAAACACATTGTTTGTGATTTCTGAAAATCTTAATTAGGACATACCAGTTTCAAGGAAGCAAAATATAGTAAAAGCAGTAGCAGGACTTGAAAAACAGGCCACAGTACAGGTAACAAGAGAGAATTCTTTTGTTTTTTATTGTGAATATGAGTTCAGAAAACTAAGAGTGTTCGTGTGTTGTGTTAATGAGAGGGCAGGGCATTTATAGTTTGAAAATAGGTAGCAAATAAGGCAAGAATCATAGTTTAGTAGTAATTACGGAACTATGTATCAATTAAAAATCAATCAGTATAAGAACTTCCTTTAATTAAGGAGTTTTAACTTAAACGGTAATGGGCAGAAAACTTTTAAGGAAAGAAATCAAGTAAGCACCTTGTGCAAAGTAGGCAATTAGGGGTAAATACATAGGGGTTTAACTAAGGGAAGAATTAATGAAGAATATTTGAAATACACGGTTAACCAAATAAGGTAAGAAACAGAATAAACCAACCAGTACATAGTAAATCAAGGAGTCGGGGATTTGAAATTATAAATAAACCAAGTCAGAAATAGGAGAATCGAAAGGCTAAGGGAAAGTTCTCAAATCAACCCAAGAATCTGGGAAATCAGTAAAACAAGGAAAGAATCAATAAGACTTACACAAGGAGGTCTGAAATCAATCCCAAATTGAAGGTCATTTTAGAGTGAAACTCAGCATATAAAAGAGTATATAAGTATTAAGCAGGCAAGGCTGAATTAGGATAAAGAGGAATATCATATAGTAACAAACACAGGTAGTCACATAGGTCGATTTTAGTTACTCAGTAACAGAGAAGAGAAAGTATCAAATAGCATGCCAAAGGGTCAAGTAAAAGAGAGTTTAGCAGGAAGTTAGAATCATATAAAAAAACAAAAGATTCAGAAATTCAATCGAGCAGTAGATGAAACAACTTTCAGAAACTCGAATAGGTTCAAAGAAATTAGGGCTTTGAAACCAAACAAGTTCAAAGATGAAGAACAAGCGAATCACATAAAAAATAGTCTCAAAACTCGAATTAATCCCCAAATTTAGGGCCTTCCCCGTCAATCGAGTATAGAGATGAAAACAAGTAAATCAGGCAGAAATACTAACGAAATAAGTTTAGAAATCTCAAAAGGGAACTAAGACTTTTAGCATGCATATTCCAATAGCAGAACAAGACAAAGAAACACAGCAGAAGAGCAACAAAGTAGAAGAACAACATAGGAAACACAGTAGAAGAGCAACACAATAGAAGAACAACATAAGAAACACAGTAGACATGTTTAACAAATCAGAAGAGCTTCAGAATAAAGTAACAAAAAACCCTAAGTCGGAAAAGACAAAGGTTCTGAAAGTAGAGTTTTGAAAGAAACCATGAGAAAACGTTTAGGAGCTTAGAGAATACACAGATCTACAACGGATCTAAAAGAATCAGAAAAGCCTCGAAGGTTAGGGTTTCAGAAGAAACCATATGGTGAGAAAGGCTTGGAAAGTCGTTGATCTGAGCAGGAGAAGCCAAGAGCCAGGCTTGAATAGCCATGGCTGGCCGGAGCAAGGTCGAAGATGACCGGAGACAGCATATCACCGAAATAGACCAAGGTCTTGACCATGCTTTAAAGTCTAGCCTTGAAACCATATTACTCGAATATATAGGAGTCATAGGAGGCAGATACAGGCCTTTAATGGCTTTGGAAGCTATTGATTCAGGCAATTTTAGGGTGGAAGTGGAGGGAGGCGGCTAGGGTTTCTGAGAGAGAATTGGGAGAATAGGGGATTCAAAGGCGGCTGCCGGTGAAAAATGGTTAGGGTTTGGGGGTAATGGGAAATTAAAAAAGGAAAAATTAAAGGGTGGTCGTTGATCATTTGATCAACGGCCTGGATTGAATGGGGATTCGGGCGGGTTATTTTAAAAGGGTCGTGGGTAGGGTAGACTAGGATTTGGGTCTGGGTAATTGGGTTTTAGAATTGGGTTTAATTGGGGGTTGATTTGGGGCTACAATTAAAATAAACGGGTCTAGTATTTAAATAGCCGCTTTTCCCTTGTTTAATTATATAAAAAAGTAAAATAATCTCTAGAAACAAATTAAAGGCATTAAAATGATTAATAATACATACTTATCAAATGAAAAATACTGGAGTCAATTTTATAATTATAAACACAATTAAACCTTGAAAGAAGCTAATATTGCAATTATGCAATTTAGCTTTAAAAATATTAAATAATTTATAAAAATATGCAAAAATTATGTTAGCTATATTTTAGCATAAATATGAGAATTCAATAAATGAATCACCAAAATGATAATTTTGGGGATAATTATTGGGTTTATCCTGATAAAATAGGGCAATAAATTGATTTAAAAATCTTTGAAAATTAAGGAAAAATAATAAGACCTTGGGACATACTTATATATGCATATACAGGCTATTTTGAAGGTATTTTGCATATTAAAATATACAGAGAAAAATTGGGTATCAACAGCTGCCCCTCTTTACCCGGGAAGGATAAAAGAGTGTCGGGTAAAGATATGATGGCCAATTTTGACCTGAAGAAACGGTTTGAAGAGGACTTAGGCCGTGCCCTGGCAACTGAGCTGCCTACATATCCCTGGTATTACAGGAATCAGGCCGTATGTAGTTCAGGATCCGCCGGCGGAGTATGCCGACGGAGTATGGTTGAAGTCTGATAGGGCTGCGGGAACTGGAGCGGGATCGCTCCTGCCGAGAGGGCCGTTGCTCACCGGTTCACCTGCAAATAAGTACCACAAGAGTATATTGTGTTTAAATTTAAACATGATGCAAATTCCCGTCGGACCATGAATATTGTCTTGGACGGTGAGGATGACGTCCTTAGACGATGATGTCCTGGGCCATGAAGCGTATAATAAAGGATTCGCAGGCCATGAAATGATGCTCTCGGGCTATANAATAGGGCAATAAATTGATTTAAAAATCTTTGAAAATTAAGGAAAAATAATAAAACCTTGGGACATACTTATATATGCATATACAGGCTATTTTGAAGGTACTTTGCATATTAAAATATACAGGGAAAAATTGGGTATCAACAGTTGCCCCTATTTACCCGGAAAGGATGAAAGAGTTGTCGGGTAAAGATATGATGGCCAATTTTGACCTGGCGAAACGGTTTGAAGAGGACTTAGGCCGTGCCTTGGCTTCTGAGCTGCCTACATATCCCTGGTCTTACAGGAATCAGGCCGTATGTAGCTTAGGATCCGTCGGCGGAGTATGCCGATGGAGACTTTCAAGAACGGACGCAATATTTAGGGCGGGGTGAATGGTTGAAGTTTGATAGGGCTGCGGGAACTGGAGCGGGATCGCTCCTGCCGAGAGGGTCGTTGCTCGCCGGTTCACCTGCAAATAAGTAACACAAGCGTATATTGTGCGTAAATTTAAACATGATGCAACTTCTCATCGGACCATGAATGTTGTCTTGGATGGTGAGGATGACGTCCTGGGCCATGAAGCGTATAATAAAGGATTCGCAGGCCATGAAATGATGCTCTCGGGCTATGAGAATGATGCCTCCGAACCATGATGCCTTTGAATAATGATATGCAAAAGATCAAAGGAGTCATCAGGCCATGGCATGGCATTCTCGGGCTATGCAATTGGTGCCTCCGAACAATGATGCCTTTGGACAATTTGCCGATCTTTCAGCCCATGAAATACAGTAGGTGGCGATCTTTCAGCCATGCAAGTGTAAATAAAGTGGCGATCTTTCAGCCATGCAGAATGTAAATAAAGTGGCGATCTTTCAGCCATGCAAGCGTAAGTAAAGTGGCGATCTTTCAGCCATGCAGATGTAAATAAGGTGGCGATCTTTTAGCCATGCAAGCGTAAGTAAAGTGGTGATCTTTCAACCATGCAAATGTAAACAAAGTGGCAATCATTCAGCCATGCAAATGTAAATAAGGTGGCGATCTTCAGCCATGCAAGCGTAAGTAAAGTGGCGATCTTTCAGCCATGCAGATGTAAATAAGGTGGCGATCTTTCTGCCATGCAAGCTGTAAATAAGGTGGCGATCTTTCAGCCATGCAAGCATAAATAAAGTGGTGATCTTTCAGCCATGCAGATGCAGATGGAGACAGTGTTTAGTCTCGGAAGGCAGAATGGTAGCCTTATGCAATGCAGAAAAATGCAGATGGAGATAGTGTTTAGTCTCGGAAGGCAGAATGGTAGCCTTATGCAATGCAGAAAAATGCAGATGGAGACAGTGTTTAGTCTCGGAAGGCAAAATGGTAGTCATATGCAATGCAGAAAATGCAGATGGAGACAATGTTTAGCCTCGGAAGGCAGAATGGTAGCTTTATGCAATGCAGAAATAAAATAAAATGGCAAATGGTAATAGAGTTTCTTAGCTGATAGCAGGTTGCGACATTGTGACTGCCGGGGACATCGCGATATAGGAAATATCGCCGGCATGCATGGATAGCAAATGCTAGTAAATGCAAACAATTTCGAGAGTTGTATTCCTGAACAATGTTTATCTCGTGAATGTATAGTATGTCAGATGCTTTCGCAATCCAAGTGTCTGTATACAAAGATAAATCATGAGTTTTGTAGAAGGGAGGTTAGTTCTATCCCCGCTGGCCTTGCTTGCCCTGTTCGGCTTTGATCTGGTGATACAGTATGTATCATTGGGGGTAGCGTCGCTGAACAAAGCGATTTTGATAATAAACATGCATGAATTTGTAAACATATGACATAAGTATATATTTAAGAAATAACTTTTAGATGAACCGACGACTGTGACGTGGCTCAAGATATTGCAACTTCTCTTGTTACGGAATTTTGAGGGTCCTCCTCAAAATTCTGCCGCAGTCTAACGGGTTGATGCTTATGACGGCTTCTTGCGATGATTGGATGAAATTACTTCGGAATTTTGAGGGTCCTCCTCAAAATTCTGCTCCAGTTTCCAATTGCTGGGGGAAATGAAAATTTTATTGAATTGTGACCGAACCCATAAGGCTTCCTATGTAACCCCTCTTAAACGGGAATCGGGTCAGATGTAGTTCAATTACATCATATAAGGAAGCATAAAAATCACACGTAGTAGCGCTTGACTGCATCTGAATTGATTGGTTTTGGCCAAACTTCTCCGTCCATTTCGGCAAGTATAAGGGCTCCTCCTGTTACAACCCGGTGAACCATGTATGGACCCTGGCAGTTGGGAGAGAACTTCCCTCTGGCTTCGTCTTGATGCGGGAAAATTTCTTTAACACCAGTTGCCCTGGTGCGAACTGCCTCGGCTTGACTCTCTTGTTGAAGGCTCTGGACATTCTATTCTGATAAAGCTGACCATGGCAAACTGCATTCATTCTTTTTCCATCTATGAGAGCCAGCTGCTCGTAACGACTCTTCACCCATTTTGTATCGTCGAGCTCAGCTTCCTGTATGATTCTTAAGGAAGGAATTTCCACTTCGGCGGGATGACGGCTTCTGTACCATAAACCAGCATGTAGGGGGTTGCCCCAGTTGATGTGCGGACTGTGGTGCGACACCCCAACAGAGCAAATGATAACTTTTCGTGCCATTGCTTATGATTCTCTATCATCTTACTCAATATCTTCTTGATGTTTTTGTCAGCGGCTTCCACAGCTCCATTCAATTGGGGCCTGTAGGCTGTAGAATTCTTGTGTCTAATCCTGAAGGTTTCACACATGGTTCTCATCAAGTCGCTGTTGAGGTTGGAAGTGTTATCAGTGATGATTGATTCTGGAATCCCGAATCGACAAACAATACGGTCGCGGACAAAGTTTGCCACGACTTTCTTAGTTACTGCTCTGTAAGATGCTGCTTCGACCCATTTGGTGAAATAATCGATTGCTACTAGGATAAACCTGTGTCCGTTTGAAGCAATGGGCTCAATTGGACCAATAACATCCATTCCCCAGGCGGCGAATGGCCAAGGCGAGCTTGTGCATTGAGCTCATTCGGCGGCACCTTTATCATGTCGGCATGAATCTGATAGCATTGCCGATGCTCCCTTTTTTTTCCTCGCGGAATCGGATTCACGACATTTGGGGAGACAACTCTTTTCCCACTTTGGGAATTGGGTTTTTTGAGAGTTTGGAGAGTCGCCACCTAATGATTATAGTGCATTAGGACACTTTTAGAAGAATTAAAGATGCAGACCAGAGTTTTGGTAAGGGCTTGAAATTATCTCGAGGGGAAGGTGTTAGGCACCCCTCAAGATCCACTAGTGTGGTTCCCGGCCATGCTACAATTGTGACTTTAGATGTAAATGTAAATAAACAAGTACAAGAAGCACAAAAGGTTAAAAGAAGTGCTGAATTTTAAAGGAGCAGTTTTTGTAAAAAAACGTGCAAGTAGAGGAAAAGGTCAAGTACTTAGTGCAAATAATCCGAAAGATCATGCGAGAAGCATAAATTGAAAATGCAATAGCTTTGAAGATTCAGAAAATTTTGTTAAACTAATAAAGAAGGTGAAAGGGGTCCTAGGTTTATACATTACATGGATCATTCGCACAACACTGGTACTCAGTTATACGCGGAGTGTTATCGTGTAATTATCATCTCCATGTCAACCCTTCCCACCCCGTTAAGGTATTAAAGCGCGGAACGGTATCGTTTACTTATCACATTCTACTACCCGTCCCAATCCTATTAGTCCCGGGGTATTAGGACTTCTAATCCTAAAGGGGAAGAAAGGGATGGGGGCCTTTGTGGAGTTTAAAGGATAAAATTCTAGCTCGACATTCAAAACAAGTATCAAGTAAAAGGGGAGGACAAGCAAGCATACAAGGCTCAAATTAACCCCAGAAGTTAAACAATCATTTAGTTTAGCATGCCTTGACAAATACTGATTTGGTCTTAGATTAAATTAAGCAGCGAGCGGACTGGTTCAACACATGTATTTAAACAGAGAGTCTGCATTAGGGAACTCGGATACAGTTGTCAGGGACCGACCCAATTCATTAATTAGTCAACCTTTGTTTATGAGTTGAAATAAAAACCTAGGCGTAGGATCTATTAATTTCAGGAAAAAAGATGCAAAGAGTTACCAGTAGTTTCAGAAAAGATGCAAGTTGATTTTAGAAAAGAGTTACCAGTTGTTTCGGAAAAGATGTAGATTGATTAAAAGCTTTACGAGTTTCGGGGGAGTGCAGATTGGTTATAGGAAAAAGGTTTACCAATTTCCGCGGGTTTCAGAAGTAGAAAATTACCAGTTTTAGTAAAGACACTAGTTCCAGCAATCGATACTGCATAAGAACGAATGATGCTATTAAAGACGAGGTTTCCTATAGGCATGCTTTCTATACGTTTATCGATTTTAACACCCTTTCATGACATTAATAGGAGTCTTATACACATGATGTCTATATGCAACTTTGTTATTGAGCCTATAAACGGTTTGCCTAATGACATTTGTATATGCAGAAATGCAAGAGCCTATAGACATGATCTCTATATGTGTCATTATAGAACATGAATGTTAAATCCTATAGACATGCTTTCTAGGTGATTTTGCGGTAATGTTAAGCGTTAAATCCTATAGGCATGGTCTCTATGTGATTGAATCAGTATTAAAGACCCTATTGGCAGGATTTCTAGTTTGAATAAAAATTCTAACTCATGATTTCTACCCCTTGGATGCAAGAAAAGTAAAGACCCCTCCCACACCCTTTTACTATACTCCCCGAGTTTCATACAAAATTATTACAATTCAATGAATCAAACTGGAAATTAAAAGATACATCAAAAGCTAACAGCTAGATCCGAGTAGCCTAATTCAACCTTAAGTCTAATAACATGCGACTGAGCCACATCTGGGATCCAGATTTCCAAAGTCTTCTCTTTATCCAAGGTGTTTCAAAGTTCCAAGGAATCTCAGGGATTACAAGCATTGCTTACACCCAGGATACTATCAGAATTAGAATAGTGCAGTGTGGAAGAGCAAACTCTCATGCATCCAAGTTCAGATGGAGCTCAGGGGTCCCAAAGCATGGTTTGCAAGAGAGGGGCAGAACTTATAGCTAAGAGTAAGTGCAAAGTGAAAGGGGAATTGGGGAGTCATGACAGGTGGTGGTCATACCTAGCTACAAAGTAGGCTCGCACACCCCTGACCACTTGTTTGGCTGAACAAGTTAGGAGCAGACCTTTTGATGGTCAGACCAAAGTCTAGATAGTGATTAGGACACTATCAGACCCCAGTCTAGGGCTCAGACACATAAAAGGGGAAAAGGGAATGGGCATTGATTGAGTTTGGGATTCAAAGAATCCAGTTCAGGATCATAGACAGCAAATTGGAGTGCTGTTATGCCCTGAACCATAACTCACATACAAAGGGTAAAGGGTAAAGGGTAAGGGGATTCACATAGGAACAATAATGACAAAGTTGCAGAAAAACAGTAAAGGAAAGCATAACAGAACTAGGATGTGAAACACATAGTGGAGGAGCAGTATTCAAACTAAGATGGACATACCAGTTGCAAAGTAAGAGAATAGCAGAGTAACCACAGCAAGCAAGCAGCAGAAATAACTCAGGTTTTCAGCAGAACACTTGAAGATTCAAGGAGAGCTTAAAGGGTATTTCAGAAAGCAAAGAGGAGAAGTACACAGAACTGGTCTGTGTATTTGAGAGAAGAATGGAGTAGAAAGCAGATTGCCTATTATTTCTTGATTGTTACTTACTCGTTGTTACCGCCCCCTTTTGAAAAGGGGAGGGCTGAGCCCTTTATATAGTTTTGAAAACAGGTAAGGCAGGCACAAAGGTATAAACATAGAAACTAATCAAATTAGTATCAATTAGGGTAGACAGACTCCTTTAATTAAGGGTCTAGTTCAGACGACTAAGAAGGAAGAGAGAATCAGTTTATTAAGGCTAAATTAAGGTAAAGAGACCATATGGTGCACAAATAAGGTCACATACACAATTGGATATTTAAGGAAAGAGGGCACAGTAGTAAGAATAAGGTATTAGTTTAAAAATCAATCAAAGGATCTCGGCTCCAGTTGTAAATCACAAAGAGGCTGAGATAATTAAGGAAGTAAATAATTCAAACGTTGGTACAAGATCACAGTAGATACAGGATCAATTATTTAAGGAAAACACCAGTAAGGTAAAAGAGGTTCAATCAAGAGAAATTAGTGACGAATTTCTTAGCCCGATTAAAGGAATTTCGAAAATAAAACTTTGAAAGGGAAGCTTATATATAAGCATGCAATTCAAAACAAAGAAGAACAATGAGAGTTTTTTCCATAATCATAGGCAAATAAGTTCACAAGTTCGATTACAGACTTGTCATAAGTCGGTAAACCTAGGGTTTCAAAGTCAAACCCTAGTGTCTTTCACTTCAAAGAAAAGAAAACCCCCCAAATCTTATGGAGTCGGAGGTGAGGGAATCGTTCAAAGTCACACAGATAGGCAGATATGCACAAATAGAAGTAAGAGGAAATTACGAGTTTTAAGACGAAGGTAGGCAAGAGCATGATCAACAGAACTCAGAAACAAAATCAAAGCATGAGCTTAAACACATAAGCAAAAGCGAGTCAATAACCTAGGCTAACATGTGAACAAAAGAGGTAAAAGAATCTCCGTAAAAGATCCAGTAAGAAACACAAGAGCAGGCTTGAACATAACAAGGAATAAAACAACGAGCATAAACACACATAAAAAGAGTAAAAGAATCAAAAACATTTAGAAAACCCTAAAAATAGGATTCGAACAGTTTTGAAAAGGGAAAATTGGGGAAAAAATCTAAAATGGCACACACAGCATAGATCTAGCATCTAGACGAAAAAGCGAAAAAGAACCTCGATTAGGCTAGGGTTTTTAAGAACCCAAAAGGACGAGAAGGCTTGGAAGTCTCGAAAATGGTTCTGAGCTAGCAAGGTCGTATCCAGGCTCGAGAGGCTGAGATACGCCGGAGCAAAATCGGAAACGGCCAAAGAAACTCGAACCGGCCAGGGTCTGGATGAAGACCTTCGAGGTCTAGCCTCGAATCTTCAATGAGCAAGCGTGTGAGAGCAGGAGATGGTGGGTAGAGGTTGTCCATGGCTAGATTAGCCATGGATTCTGGAGGTAGGTGGATATTAGGGTTTCAGAGGTTGAGAGGGTTCGAGAGAGATGAGAGGAACCAGAGGCGGCGGATTTGGAGAATGGGGATAGGGTTAGGGTCATTTGGGAATTAAAATGGTAAGGAGGAAATGTGGCCGTTGATCATTTTGATCAACGGCCTGGATCAAAAGGGAGCCGGGCGGGTAAAAATAAACGGGTCGTGGGTCGGGTTAATTAAGAAATTGGGTAGGGAATTTTGGGTCTGATTTGGGCTTAAGATTGACGTTAGTTTCGGGCTAAAATTGAAATGCAAAGGGCTAACTCTTAAATAGCTACTTTTCCCTTGTTTTAATTTATAAGAAATAGCAAAATAATTTCTGAAAATAAATCAAATGTGATAAAATGATTAATGATACATAATTATCAGATTAAAAATACTGGAGTCAATTTTATAAATATAATTACAATTGAATCTTTAAAGAGGCTAGTATTGCAATTATATGCAATTTGATTTTAAAAATACCAAATGAATTTTTAAAAAATATGCAAAAATCATGTTAGCTATGTTTTGATGTAAATATGAGAATAAAATAAATCGTTCACCAAAATGGCAAATTTTGGGAATAATTATTGGATTTTATGGTATAAAAATAGGCAATAAATTGGTTTAAAAATCATCAAAAAATATCAAAACTTATGGGGTGTGCTTATATATGCAAAAATATGCTATTTTGGAAGTATTTTGGGTACGAAAAATACATAGGGAAAAATTAGGTATCAACAGGCATTTTCGGACGTACAGGATGCAATCTGCATCCATAGTCATCCAAAAGTAACCAGCCCGGAGTATCTTCTTGGCTAAGACAAAACCGTTCATATGTGGACCGCAAGTCCCAGCGTGGATTTCTTCCAACAGTTTGGATGCTTCCTTTGCGTCGACACACCTGAGTAATCCCAAATCAAGAGTCCTCCTATACAGGATTCCTCCACTGTGGAAGAAATTATTGGACAACCTCTGAAGTGTGCATTTGTGAATAGGATTTGCATGTTCTGGGTATTCTCCTTTTGTCAAATATTCCCTGATATCATGAAACCAAGGCTTTACATCTGCTTCTTCTTCAACATGGGCACAATAAGCTGGCTGATCGTGGATCTTTACTGGAATGGGATCAATGAAGTTTTTATGTGGATGTTGTATCATGGATGACAGGGTAGCCAATGCATTGGAATTCGTTCTGGATTCTGGGAACATGCTGGAATTCCGTCATTGTGAATCTCTTCCTTAGTTCCTGCACATGGTGCAGATACGGGAGTATATTGGAGTTCATGGCCGCCCATTCTTCTCGGACCTGGTGTATAAGCAAGTCTGAGTCTCCGATCACTAGCAACTCTTGAATGTTCATGTCAATAGCCATCTTCAGCCCTAGGATGCAGGCTTCATATTCGGCCATGTTGTTGGTGCACGGGAACCTGAGCTTAGCTGACACCGGATAATGTTGACCGATTTCTGACACTAGGACTGCTCCTATGCCAACTCCTTTGAAATTTCCTGCTCCATCAAAAAACATTCTCCAACCATCATAGGATTTTGCAATATCTTCTCCTACGAATGATACCTCCTCGTCAGGAAAATACGTTTCCAGGGGTTCGTATTCTCCATCTACGGGATTTTCAGCAAGGTGATCTGCTAGTGCCTGTCCCTTGTTGCCTTCTGAGTTACGTAGACAATGTCGAATTAACACAATAGGATTTGCCACTTAGCGAGCTTGCCGGTGGGCATGGGCTTCTGAAAGATGTACTTTAGCGGGTCCATTCTTGATATTAGATATGTAGTATAGGCACAGAAGCAGTGCCTCAGCTTCTGGGCCACCCAAGTCAGAGCGCGGCAGGTGCGTTCTAATAGAGAATACTGGGATTCGTACGGAGTGAACTTCTTGCTGAGATAGTAAAATGGCCTACTCTTTCCTTCCCGTTTCATCATGCTGCCCCAAGACGCAACCGAAGGCACCATCTAATACTGCGATGTAGAGTAGCAAAGGTATACCTGGTTCAGGCGGGACTAAGACTGGTGGTATTGACAAGCATTCCTTGATTCTTTCGAAATCTTTTTGGAAGTCATCCATCCATTTAGTAGCGGCATCCTTCTTTAACATCTTAAAGATTGGCTCACAGATAACTGTAGATTGTGCTATGAACCGGCTGATGTAGTCGTGTCTCCCCAAAAAACTCATCACGTCCTTCTTGTTCTTTGGCGGTGGCAGTTCTTGGATAGCTTTGACCTTTGATGGATCCAGTTCTATTCCCCGGCGACTCACAATAAACCCAAGCAATTTTCCGGTAGGAACCCCAAATGCACACTTCATGGGATTCAGTTTTAGGTTGTACCTCCGCAATCTGTTGAAAAACATCCTCAAGTCCGCCATGTGATCAGTGGCCATCTTGGACTTGATGATAACATCATCTACATACACCTCGATCTCCTTGTGCATCAAATCAGGAAAAATAGTAGTCATGGCCCTCATGTAGGTGGCCCCTGCATTTTTTAACCTAAACGGTATCATCTTGTAGCAATACATTCCCTACGGCGTAATGAAACCCATTTTTTCAGTATCCTCTTTGTCCATCCAGATCTGATGATAATCGGCGAAGCAATCCACAAATGATTTCAATTCATGCTTGGCACAATTCTCGATCAGGATGTGTATGTTTGGTAAAGGGAAGTCATCTTTCGGACTGGCTCGGTTGAGATCCCGGTAGTCGACACAGACTCTAACCTTCCCGTCCTTCTTTGGTACTGGCGCGATGTTGGCTAACCATGTTGGGTATTCTACTACCCTGAGAACTTTGGCTTTGACCTGCTTGGTGACTTCTTCCTTGATTTTCAGACTCATATCAGGCTTGAAATTTCTGAGCTTTTGCTTTACCGGTGGACATGTTGGATCAGTTAGCAGTTTGTGAGCCACAATAGACGTGCTCAGGCCCGTCATGTCGTCATATGACCAGGCGAATATTTCCTCATGTCCTTTTAGAAGTTCTGTGTATTGCCTTTTTTATGGCTATAAATGAACGCTAATTCGTGTTTCTTTGACATTCTCTTCATCCCCCAGGTTAACAATATCGGTCTCTTCCAGGTTGGACTTCGGCCTGTTTTAAAAATTCTCAACTTCCTTAACAATCTCTTCCGATATGTCATCTTCCACTGAATCTATGTCTGTTTGTTGCGTTGTCTCATTGCATGTCACAGTCATTGGTTCATCAAGATAAGTAATAGTAATGTTGTATAAGTAAAGTAATGAGAGAAAATAATAAGAGTGTTGATTTATAAGGAAAATCAAAATGCTTTGATAAATTCCATAACTGTTTTGAACGTTGCAGATCTTATTGTGGAACTTAAAAATGTGAAAGGAAAGATTAACTAGTAAAAATAAAAAATAGTGCATGATGCTTGTTCAGCCTTGCTACCCCGAGGCTCGCCGGGCTCTGGTGGTTCTGATGGTCCAGTTATTGAGGCACGCTCCTCTGCTTACAGCCTGTATGGAAAGTCTTTCCTCCCCCCCCCCCCTCGAGAATAACACAGTAGTCCATGTTATTGTCTTCTAGGAACAAGTTCTCTAGGACTAAGAGGAGGAGTGGGTGGAGGGCCCCTGGATCACGTGAAATAGAATGATGTTGCCAGAGTTCATGAACTAACCTTGGGGAGGGGAAATAATAAACAAAAGTAAAAACAAAAGGTAACAAGTTAGTAAGGATCATGAAAAAAATGTTGCAATATTTAAACACATAGTGCAGAATGTAAAGCGTGTCCTAATTTGGGGACCTCTTTGTGCCCGAGGTAGGCCTAGCGACAAGTTGATTTGGAGAACTTGGAATGCTAAATGCCTCATTTTATTGATAAAAAGTAGGTGAATCCCAAATCAACACTAAATAACAGGAAATAAAAGTCACTAGTGGCCATTGGCCTTATTACAATTTATGAAGCAAAATGAAAACTCCTATCTATTTGGTCTCAGAAGGACCTTCCCCAGATTCGGCATCCCTGGCTCCATCGAATAGCTTTCCTAACTCGCGCAGTCTCAGCAGTAGGTAGGCTCTGGCTAGATGTTCGCCCTCGTTTCCTTCAGCATTTTGGCAGTCTTCGACCCTCTTAAGAAATTTCCTCTCCAACTCCACTATACCTCGCTCTAAACATCCCAGTCGCTTGTTGGCGCTGACAGCCATATCCTTCCACTCCTCAATTAGTTTCTGATTGGCTTCCTGTATCTCACGGTGCTCGCTTTCGCAGTCCCGGATCCTCTTGCGTAGTTGGTTGTATTTGGACCTGTGCCTCGGTCTTTTCATCTATGATCCTGTGACCTTGAACATATCCGGGCTGGCCCAGACCATTAGGATTATTCTCCAACCAGCCTGAATAGTAGGGAGCAGAACCGGCATGGTATCTATCTAGCTCGATGGTATCCCTCCCCATGACGACCCTGCAGTGCCGCATATGCTGAGCTTGGCACTTGTAAGGACTATCATCAGCCCCGAAATGACTCATCTTGTCGACCCTGGGTACAACCTACTTCCTACCAGCTTGCCTCATAACCTGGAGTGGGACGTAAGGGTACGTTCCTATTAGACCGATTAGTATCAAGAAAGGTGTATCTCTGGATCGGACGATGAACTCCTCAGTCGGAAACCATTCGAACATCCATTGTACTTGCTCCTCGGTCAAATTATCAAATAGCTCGAACCATCCTTTGGCATCCTCCGGCTGAGCAAACATATCAGGGATATAATTCATTCACTTTGGGTGATGGAAAGCGATATGATCATCCCGGTCTCTTCGTTGAATCTCTTGTCGGTATTCACCCTTTTGTAGATGCTCCATGAGCCACAGTTGAAGTAGCAAATCGCAACCCTCAAAGTGACTAGCTCCCCGTTGACACTTTTCTAGGGCTCGGTATATTTCCGCGATGATTATTGGCACAATGCTGAATGGTTGCCCTCCAATTCCTTCCATTAAGGATTTAGTGACCATGGCTAGTCGGGTGTGGATTCTCGCTTTCTTTATTGGAAACACAATCAGCCCCAGAAAACAGAACATGAATACAAAGACCCTTCGATGAATATGCCCCAATGAGGTGATGGCAAACTCATCAGGATAGGTACGGTAGGATTTGTTGTGACCGTACCTCTCGTACAAATAATCAAAGGGGATATAGGATTCTTTGAGGCATGTCAGCTCTGGATTCTTCTTTAGACCCATCATTTTGAGGAAACCCCTGCCCTTGCGGTTCTCAGGCATCAATAAACCCGGAGTCTCCCATACCAAACCGGCTAATCCTCCTATCTCTTCTAGCAAATGCGTCATCTCAATTTCCCCAAAGCGGAAGACGGGCTTTTCACAATCCCAAAATAGAGTAGCAGCTTCTATGATCTTGACGTTGGGTTGGATTTCCAGGAGGGAGGGTAGATTTCCTAGAAATTTTCGGACGAGAGTCTGGTCACTGAAATGAAGAGCATTCCACTAGTTTAGCAGTTTTGGGTGGATGTTGGTAACCATGCTGAATCTGGGGATTTCGTGCCTCATTATCTGCAAGAAAATAAGGTTTGGCCGTTTCCCCCACCGGACTCGGCTATCTAATATCAACAACTAGCATAAAAGCGTTCAGTTCTCCAAACAAATGCACAGATCGTGGTAGTGTCCGCTTGGGTTTAGGGAAACCCAGTGGACTTTGGACAGGGCTATCTTAAAGAGTCATTATGCGGACAACATAACTGACTCGGCTAGGTTTGAACATGATGCATGCACAGTTAAAATAGAGTAAGGTCTCTATAGGGTTTTAGACTGGTACCCTTGAGCGCACAACTCAAGGGGGAAAGGCGCGAAACCGTCGACTACACCGTTGATCGACTGGTTTTACCGCAAATATGCCTTTTCCGGAATTAGGGGGTGATAATATCAGAAGAGCACAACCACTCATTATAAGCGTTGCTATAGGATTTTTTTGGGCACGAGTGGAATATGATGTTGAGCATTATTATGCAACAATTAATGGCATGTTGTCACGTATTTGAACGTTTAAGAAAGCACTAAATACAACAGTTTCATAATTTAAAGCGGAAATGAAGAAAAGCAATAGAGACAAGTCAATTTTGCAATCGAAAAGGAAAGTGAATGCTAAGAGAAATAAAAAAATAATTGCGCGTAAAGAAGCATAAATTCATAATAATAGTCTGAAATGGTAAAAGCCTAAAAATCCCGAGCAGAGTCGCCATGTTGTCGCGCCCCCTTTTTCCTTCGCGGAAATCGGGTTTATGACGTTTGGAGGGACAACTCGTTCCTTTTGGGAACTGGGTTTAGCAATTGAAGAGTCGCCACCTAATGATTAGGGTGCATTAGCACACCATAAGGGTTTGATTTGAATAACAAGAGATTGGGTAAGGGCTTGAAATTATTCTAAGGGGAAGATGTTAGGCACCCCTCATAATCCACTAGTGTGGTCCCCGGCCAGATATTTATTGTGAATTGAGATGCAATTAACATATAGGCAAATAAGGCTCAAATAAGAGGGGATTTCAGCACATAATGGTTTGAAGGCAAGATTAAAAGGGGCAATTAGAAGAGCTGATTTTTAAAGAGTTACAATGCTAATAGAGTAAAGAATAAAAGAAAGGGGGAGTCTTCGGTTTATTAAAAATATGGATCACCCCACACAATGTCCGGTAATCACTCCTCAATGAGGGGCTACACGTGACATTATCGTGTGGTCATCATATCCATATCTACCCTTCCCAACCTATTAGGGTATTTAAAGCGCGGATTGGTCTCGATTACTTATTGCATGCTATTACCCGTCCCGTTCCTACTGTGGCAGAGGCACTTAGGACTACTAATCCTAAAGGGAGGGATATTAGGCTTATCTCGGGTTTCAAAGGTAAAAATTCTAGGCGACCTACAAAAAACATTATGCATATTTGGGGAGACATATAAACGTATAAGGCTCAGTTATACCTCCTTGAACAGAAAAGCATATAATTAGCATGACTTTCACATACTGTTTAGGTCTGATTAAAATTGAATACGGGGGAGTCTAAAAGATTGGGGCAGATTGGTGTACTACATAATTCAGATAAGAAGCCCGAATCAGGACTGCCTGCTGGTCATGATAATTAACAGAAGCAGATTCAATTTTTAATTATTACTCTAAGGCTTGCCTAACTGTTAAGACGGGGTCCTATAGGCATGACATCTACTGAATTCAGAAGGCGATGAGACATTAAGAACTCGGAATGAATTATTTGAAACCATATAGGCATACTTGCTAAACTTTGGTTAAGTAAAGGACTTGGATTATAAAAAGAGTTGCAGAATCAACAAATTGATTACAGGTTCTGCAGGCGATAGTATATATTATTGCTGATTTTATAGCTAGCATTAAGCGAAATGAATCAGATTCATTTTGAAACTCCTATCGGCATGTTTTCTACATGTTGCTGATTTTAGACACTTATAGACGTAGTATCTGAATGCAGAAGCTTGTTTTCAAACCTATATGCATGGTATATGATGCAGAAATTGCTTTTAAAACCTATAGATATGGTATCTAATGCAAAAATTGCTTTTAAACCTATAGACATGGTATCTAAAATGCAGACTTGTTTTTTTAAACCTATAGACATGATTTCTAAAATGCAGACTTATTTTTAAACCTATAGACATGATTTCTATATGTATTGGGTATGCAGAATTAGAATAGACCTATAGGCATGATTTCTACCCTTTGCATGCATAGCTACCCCAACCCTGTTTCACTAGCCAACCCCAAGTATTCTTTAGAAATTATTACAAACCAGAGTAAAAAAATACATCAGAAAAATACAAAGAAAATAATTACAACCCTAAAAGGCCTGATTCTTGACTTCCTGCCTGAATTATGAGATAGACCAACCCAAAGACCATCGATCCAAAGCCTTTCTCCAATTTGAGTGTGTCAGAGTTCCCTAAGAGCCTCAATGGGACTCCGGGCAGTGCTCACACCCAAATTGTATTACCAGAATAGGGACAAGTGCAGTGTGGAAGGGCCAGTCCTCAAGTGTCCAAGTTCAGAGGGAGCTCAATGGGTCCCAAGGCAAGGCTCACAAGAGGGGGGCAGAACTTAAAGTCTAAGAGAGAGTGCAAGTGAGGAAATAGAGTTATGAGAGGATAAAGGAGAGGGAAACAACCACAAACAAGTTAATAACTTCATGCAAAGGGGGCTCAGGGGTAGGGAAGTTGCAAAGAGCCTATGCTTGGCAAAGGTAAGATTTGGGCATGCACAGCAATGGAGATGCTGGCATGCCTATAAGCCTACCAGAACATACAACCGCAAAGAATCATAGAGGTTAGGATCCCAGGGATCAAGCTTGGGTCATGGACTGCAATATTCAGTACTATCATGCCTCCAGCAAACCATAGCATCACACACATTGGGGTAGGGGCTTTGGGATTCATAATAGGAGGAAATTATAGCATGCTAAAATAAACACTGAACTAAACACAAACACTAGGCAGACATGCAAGTAAAGGTATTAAGTAAACACATTGTTTGTGATTGCTGAAAATCTTAATCAGGACATACTAGTTTCAATGAAGCAAAATACAGTAAAAGCAGTAGCAGGACTTGAAAAACAGGCCACAGTACAGGTAACAAGAGAGAATGCTTTTTTTTTAATGTGAATATGAGTTCAGAAAACTAAGAGTGTTCGTGTGTTGTGTTAATGAGAGAGCAGGCCATTTATAGTTTGAAAATAGGTAGCAAATAAGGCAAGAATCATAGTTTAGTAGTAATTACGGAACTATGTATCAATTAAAAATCAATCAGTATAAGAACTTCCTTTAATTAAGGAGTTTAAACTTAAACGGTAATCGACAGAAAACTTTTAAGGAAAGAATTCAAGTAAGCACCTTGTACAAAGTAGGCAATTAGGGGTAAGTACATAGGGGTTTAACTAAGGGAAGAATTAATGAAGAATCTTTGAAATACACGGTTAACCAAATAAGGTAAGAAACAGAATAAACCAACCAGTACATAGTAAATCAAGGAGTCAGGAATTTGAAATTATAAATAAACCAAGTCAGAAATAGGAGAATGGAAAGGCTAAAGGAATGTTCTCAAATCAACCCAAGAATTAGGGAAATCAGTAAAACAAGGAAAGAATCAATCAGACTTACACAAGGAGGTCTGAAATCAGTCCCAGATTGAAGGTCATTTTAGAGGGAAACTCAGCATATAAAAGAGTATATAAGTATTAAGCAGGCAAGGCTAAATTTAGGATAAAGAGGAATATCATATAGTAACAAACACAGGTAGTCACATAGGTCGATTTCAGTTACTCAGTAACAGAGAAGAGAAAGTATCAAATAGCATGCCAAAGAATCAAGTAAAAGAGAGTTTAGCAGGAAGTTAGAATCATATAAAGAAACAAAAGATTCAGAAATTCAATCGAGTAGTAGATGAAACAACTTTCAGAAATTTGAATAGGTTCAAAGAAATTAGGGCATTTAAACCAAACAAGTTCAGAGATGAAGAACAAGCGAATCACATAGCAAATAGTCTCAAAACTCGAATGAATCCCCAAATTTAGGGCCTTCCCCGTCAATTGAGTATAGAGATGAAAACAAGTAAATCAAGCAGAAATACTAACAAAATAAGTTCAGAAATCTCAAAAGGGAACTAAGACTTTTAACATGCATATTCCAATAGCAGAACAACACAAAGAAACACAACAGAAGAGCAACACAGTAGAAGAACAACATAGGAAACACAGTAGAAGAGCAATACAGTAGGAGAACAACATAAGAAACACAGTAGACATGTTTAAAAAGTCAGAAGAGCTTCGAAATAAATTAACAAAAAACCCTAAGTCAGAAAAGACAAAGGTTCTGAAAGTAGAGTTTTTAATGAAACATGAGAAAACGTTTAGGAGCTTAGAGAAAACACATATCTACAACGGATCTAAAAGAATCAGAAAAACGTCGAAGGTTAGGGTTTTAGAAGAAACCAGATGATGAGAAAGGCTTGGAAAGTCATTGATTTGAGCAGGAGAAGCCAAGAGTCAGGCTTGAATAGCCAGGGCTGGCTGGAGCAAGGTCGAAGATGACCAGAGACAGCATAGCACCGAAATAGACCAAGGTCTGGACCAAGCTTCTTCAAAGTCTGGCCCTGAAACCATAGTACTCGAACATATAGGAGTCATAGGAGGCAGATACAGGCCTTTGATGGCTTTGGAAGCCATTGATTCAGGCGATTTTAGGGTGGAAGTGGAGGGAGGCGGCTAGAGTTTCTGAGAGAGAATTGAGAGAAGGGGGGATTCAAAGGCGGCTACTGGTGAGAAATGGTTAGGGTTTGGGGGGTAATGGGAAATTAAAAAAGGAAAAATTAAAGGGTGGCCGTTGATCATTTGATCAACGACCTGGATTGAATGGGGATACGGGCGGGTTATTTTAAAAGGGTCGTGGGTCGGGTAGACTAGGATTTGGGTCTGGGTAATTGGTTTTAGAATTGGGTTTAATTGGGGGTTAATTTGGGGCTACAATTGAAATAAGCGGGGCTAGTATTTAAATAGCCGCTTTTCCCTTGTTTAATTTTATAAAATAGTAAAATAATTGCTGGAAACAAATTAAAGGCATTAAAATGATTAATAATACATACCTATCAAATGAAAAATACTGGAGTAAATTTTATAATTATAAACACAATTAAACCTTAAAAGAGGCTAATATTACAATTATGCAATTCGGCTTTAAAAATACTAAATGAATTTATAAAAATATGCAAAAATTATGTTAGCTATTATTTAGCATAAATATGAGAATTCAATAAATGAATCACCAAAATGATAATTTTGGGGATAATTATTGGGTTTTCCTAATAAAATAGGGCAATAAATTGATTTAAAAATGTTTGAAAATTAAGGAAAAATAATAAAACCTTGGGACATACTTATATATACATATACATGCTATTTTGAAGGTATTTTGCATATTAAAATATACAGGAAAAAATTGAGTATCAACATGCATCTGTGTCAAAGTCCTCGTAGATGCTTAATCCACTTAAATAGCTATCCAGTCGCTTATGTGAAGAAAGCTCCACTTATGAGGAGCCGCTGGTGCGCTCCAAATGCGTATCTGTGCATGCGCTCATGCGCTCAAATTCTGCATATGCGGTCCCCCAGACTCAGCCCAAACCTCGCTTTTGCGCTGCCTTCGGCGCTTCTACGGCTTCGAAAAAGTGCAACTCCACCCGCTTCTGTGACCTCACACATCTAATCATACTAACAAGTCCCTACTCATTATCCAAACTTATCGAAAGGCTCGAAACACCACAAATGACATCAAAATCAATAATCGAAGATAAAAATTCAATCTCTTAAGTTCATAAACTTCAAACTTCGAACCAAATGTTTGATTCAAGTCTAACCAATTCGGAATGAACCTGAACGCTGCACAGAAGTCCCAAAAAAACAGACCTATTCTAATAACTAGAACAACGATCCGACCTGATATCCTCAAGGTCAACTCCCGGTCAAACTTGTTAACTCTCCAATTCTTCAAATTTTAAACTCTCAACGAATAAAGCAAAAACCTTCTAGGAAATCCTAATTCAAATCCGAACATATGCCCAAGTGAACCTATTGAAACTAAAAAATCCAGATTCTGAGGGCAATTACTCAAAAGTCAAACCTTGGTCAACTCTTCCAACTTAAAGCTTTCGAATTGTGAAATACTCTTCCAAGTCAACTCTGAACCCCTCGAAAGTTAAAACCACCATACACGCAAGTCATAATGGATAATATGAACCTGTTCAAAGTCTCAAACCCCTTAACGGAGCGCTATAGCTCAAAAGAACCGGTCGGGTCGTTACATTCTTCCCTACTTAAACTTACGTTCATGCTCTAACGTGCCTAGAGTTGTTCCAAAGCTGCCAAATCACTATATAACTTATCATACACGTACCCGTGGGTGCTCTCACGTCAACAAAAACCACATAAGGCCATTACACAATCCGGACTGAAGTTTCTTCCTTCAACCTTAGCTTAAGAATCCATAGGAGCAAATTCTAACTTTGGAGCTCTCTTTAAGACCCGATTCTTGTACAAATACACTGTACCAATCTCAAAATGTTGTATCATAGCATTAGTATAGTCCCAAGATTCAATGACACACGATATACCGCATAATTTATATGCACATAACAATAACTTTCAACCACAATAGATGCTCACTACCAAACCTGGTAACGGTAATATACATCATGGCACATAAAACCTTATTCCAAGCCTTGCAATATTTCAAATGATAAAAGAGACATATAGAAACTCATAACCACCCGTCAAATCAATAAGTCATGGAGTTTTATCGCTTGACAAGAACTATTACAAAATTCTAAGCTGATTGGTGACATTCTTCCTCCAAACAAACATTATACGAATCCAATTGCACTTATTCCAGGTCCAATGACCTCGTCTGACCCAGTACAAGCTGCACAACTGTCGGGCCACATCAAATACCATTAAGAACCTCATATGATGCGATTTGTTTCAAACAAGTAACCGCTAAAATAAGATTATTAATTGAAAAAGAACCAAAAGGGAACTATCCAACACGTTCAATTGATACGATATTAAGAGCGTGACACTACGAATCTATCCCACAAGGGAGACACAAAACACACAAAATGAGCATAAGATTCAGATCCAACACTACCCCGTTTCAGTGGCAACTCGATGCATACATAATACTATTGCGGCGTGCAACCCGATCCACATATTTCAATCAACATGGGAATATCCATGGAGCCATGTTGCTCATACTTACTAAACACATGTAACAACAACAAACACGTAAAGTGCATAAATACACCTATGGGGAGACAGATAGCATAATGCACGATTGAAAAGGCCAAGCACGACTAAGGTGCAATAAGCAAATCAACATCTCAAGAGACATCTTGCTAAAATCTCGCCACAAACCTAACCAAAACTACAATATGGGTGTGAACAATCAAGTAACCTCGCAATCCATCATAACATAGGGATATAGAACATGAATCGATCAAGGAAGGAATAACATCCATTTCGCCAGATAACACACCCCTAGAAGAATGCTGCGCTAAATGAGTGAATCCAAATCAGTGTAGAATACACATTCTGATTAGGCCTACCAATGGGCCTCCAAACCGATTCAGGTTATTACAACATAAGTTAATGTCCATCCAAAAGTCCATGGTGACTTTAACCGTGACATATACAATCAACTATCAATTCTGAATACACATCAATAGTCCGCCACCATAGGTATAGTCCGTGTCTCATAAATATGATCTCCAAACTGCGAGAGTACCAAGATCTCCATACTTGATCTCTAACTCTTTCTCTTACATGATTGACATGTCAGACATACCCAAGAATCCCATAGAAGATACTCTCATAACCTTGCACACCAAGTAGCAAAACCCGAACATCAATGGCTATCGGCCATGTGATTCTAGTAGTACTAGTCAAGCATTCGCAATGAATACACAATGCATCTTCCACCAAACACACCCTTATTAGGCGATACCAATAATAGTGCTAGCATTCTCTTAAACATCTGATAGTTCTCACGCTGCTTAGAACTCATGACGTTCCTTTCAAAACTGAATGACAACCTTGTCCATTCAATCCCAATTCCACACTGCTCACTCAATCATGATAATATACGTATACACGAGTATCCCTTATCTACTATGAATCAAGAATATGATACATACCTCATCGACCAAAAACCTTCCACTTTAGCTCAATTCAGGAGAAAAACATAACACACAATGAAATTTCCATGCTTGTTGAAGACATCAACTGTAAACCGTGGTCAAAATCATTTCAAACTCTTCGGAATCCATATGCATATAACTATTCTATCCGAACAGAATACCTCTAAGTCACCCAGTTACATAGACTATCAAACCTAACAGTATTACCACAAAGACACTTGTAAAGCCCTATAATACCTAAGGGACCGATCATTTCCATTACCATGCTGGACCAAACCCTGCTAAACGAGCCCAACTCCTTTAGATTACTCATGACCCGCCTTCACGTCAATACTACTCTTCCCAACTATACTATGGACCTCAACCAAAAACTCATCCCAAGTGATCCCAACATGAAACCTCGTTGTCCCAGGAGTCATGAGACACTTATTCCCTCTTATATATCTTGTAGTACCTCCTACCCAAGTACCTTTTCTGAAAAAGCATTCTATGAATATAAAGTTACTCCCTCCATCTCTTAAATACTGCCTCATAGAACCAATACTGATGCAGAGATTCTCCAAGTCTCCCTAACAAAGCAACACAAATATCGAATCGTTAGTCACACACACAAATTTAGAAATCCTTACATAACATATATAGAATCTTGGATCCATCAGAACAATTTCGAAAGTCACACACTTCATCCTAGTCCCGAATAATTAATCAATAATGTCAAATGATTAGTGCTCCGTTAGCATATGAATACACCAAAATGAAATAACTGAGCGAATCCTTCCTTTCTACACTACCTCCACATAAGAATATTGAACCTGAGTCCTTCCTATCACGACCCAAATCGATGGGCCGTGACGGACACCCGGTACCATACTCAACCGAGTACCAACGTAACGTATCTCTCGAGTCATACTCTTATATGGAAATGACCCGGAGAGGCTATCATGAGATAAGTAGGATAAACATGAGAGAATACTTGACATAGACGACCCAATCTGATATAAAAACTTACATACGTGACATATGGGCCTATAAGGCCAACATGATCATTTGTAAACTAAAAACATAGGCCGACAAGGCCATACAAGTATCTGTATACATGACATCTGTCTACAAGCCTCTAAGAGTACATAAGTATCAGAAAGGTCTGGACTGGGCCCCGCCATACCAATCAACATGTCCTAATTATAGTGACCAAATAAGCAACTCCAGAGCAAATGGAGCGCACCAATACCTTCCACTGAGCTGATAGCCTACTTGGAGCACTCTCTACCTGTCTATCGGAACCTGCGGGCATGAAATGTAACGTCATCAGGGAAAAGGGACGTCAGTACAAATAATGTACCAAGTATGTAGGGAATGAAAATCAGTACACAATAGACATGAGAGAAACATGGAGTAAAAGACTCGACATGTAAGTCTGAATAACTCTGTAAATCATGAAATAATTATAGTGTCATACATATGCTTATGAATGTCATGTCGTCCATAGGTACATGTGTTCATAACATCATCAAGCCTCCGAGGGCATCCCATCATATCATCCCGGCCACTCTGGGCAAAATCATCAACGCATACCAGCTGATCAGGTGGTCGTGCATATATAACGCCATAACCTTTCCCATATCCCATATACATATATATACATATATATGTGTATATAACGCCATCTGGTCATGGGTCAGTGTACATGTATGAATGAATGCAGTGCATGAGAAGTACGTCAATAAAATCTCTCGGAACATCAAACAACCATTATACCTTTGATTAATGTCATGAAGTAATCTTTATCAACTTACGAATTTTCTGAGACCGATGAACAGACAATAGAACAATAAGATATATGAGAATTCAAGAACACAGGCACCTCTGATAATTCTATGAATAAAGTAATTTATGGAAGTTGTGCATTTGCTCGTTTCGTTTGTGTCATATAGATCATGCCAAAAGGAAAGAAGGGATAGCCTTAACATACCCGGGTTGATTCTCTTAACAATCCCTCTAACACACGTTAGTTGCGACAAAACACGTGACGACAACATCAGAGTAGGGAAAAATCCGTATGATATTCTTGAGAAAGATTGCACCATACTCCCTTATAATTACAAAATCTCACGTTGCTTAAGATGCTATTAAATCTTGCTGAATTGCCATGAAATCATGTTGAATTTTTTCAAGATGCTAAAGTTCCCACATTACCAGGATAGAGAAGTCTTATAAGTGAGTTAAATTTTTGAGATTAACGTTACTGTTGAATGACTTCTTAAGTATTAAGATATCTTATGATGTGGGCCCCACTTTAGGAATGATTTGGCCACAAAATTCTTTAATGTGACACCTATTTTAAATGACTAATGAGTCATTTCTTGGGCTGACATGTTAGGCACCTCAAGCTTATACAAAATTTTCTTTAATTAACCACTAATCTCTTGATTAACTTAATGATCTCCCTGCAACCAATAATTAACCAATTACCCACATAATTAAGAATTATTTCAAATTACTTATAATACCACTCACTTTTATCATACTTTATACACCTTACTATCATTGTCATGTGGCACCTTGTATGGCACTAGTCCATTAATACAAGGTATTATAGCTTGGACCGTATTTTATCCCCAAATTTCCAAACTTCTATGGAACTCATTTTCTTTGATTTGCTTACCGTATTTACTTCATGAATTCACTTATCACTTGTTTTGAAATAGCGTAATACTTATAACTTCCATATAATCTCATTCTTGAGTGTACGTCGATTAACTTACGACGAAACTTTAACGTACGAAAATACGAGATGTAATATCTCATTTCTGAGATTTTATCAATTTACTTATGGCGTACATTCATGTACTAAAACATGGGGTGTAACAGTTCCACAATCTCCATCTATCACTAACGTGAAATACAACAAGCACCCAACAATCTTGCTCAAATCATCGACAAAGTCATCCTACTAAGGCCATATCTAATCCCCAAGCATCTTTAACTCCAGAATATAACACAAAATATGGTAGACTCCCCTAATTGTCTTCAAGCCATAATCACATAATCCAAGAATCCATAATGACTGCTCCTCATTAGATGCCATGATCCCACACTATTACACAGAAGAATTCCTCATAATATCATGCCTCACCAACCATAACGCAACCCAAAACATCAACCCAAATGCATACTCAACCTTGTGACGGTCATTCCATCTTCCTAAAAATAACCCAAACCCATTCGTAGCATATGTATCCCACCGGGAAGGTAAAACTCTTCATAGAAACCTTGTAAGAAATCATGCAACCCTTAACTTCCTCACAGTAGATAGCCCACCCGTGTGACCTTATATCAACATCTTCTTATGACCTACAGTGGTACAACACTATGTAATCAACGACTCGTTCCATACACTCGTCCACAAGCTATTTCGAACACTCAAAATGTGAGAAGTCACCACTAATATGAGATGCCCTCAATTGTCCATAATGACCCTATAACATCAAACATCCTTGAAAATTCGTGGAAATCCTACTACAATACCAATAATGATACGTTCTCACTGCCACATCATTATATCCATTTCCCAACGTAAACCACTGGATCTCTGATGCTCATTCTCGACCTGTTGACATCAAACACTGTGAAACATGCCCCATAATTCTACCTCAAATTACAATACCACTCTATAATATATGTCCAAATAGAATACCATAACTAGAGCCTCCTCTAGGATTATCTCCCTCGAAACATCAACAATAGGAATGCAAATCCGACCAGCAAGTTGCAAACGATTATCTGCACTAAGGAACATTTCTCAGCACTACCCTGCAACATTATGCCCTTGGGGCATGCAATGAAAACCATCATAACAATGATCCTTAATTCACTCAAACAAGGATGACTGTGAAATAATACAAGAACAATACAAGCGAGAGTTCTACTAAGGTCTAAAATGCCCAATCCATGTATCTCTATCAACCAAAGCCTGAACATCCATAGCCCAATACCTCACCCCCATGTGTACAAATGCCAAACTCCAAATCATGAAACAAGTAATCCTTCTGATGCAAATCAACAAGCTATACTAGCCTTTTGTTAGTTACCTCGCCAAAAACAATTTCGTTTATGCCCACGAATAGGTGTATGGACATGTCTTCAAATTCAAAAGGCCCAAGATTGATTTCAAGAAGCAAAGACCCTTTCCTTCTTAAAACAGGATTTTTAGTTTATTCCTTTTAGAATAAGGATTTTCCATTTAGTAGGATTCTAGTTACTTTTCCTTGTAGAATAGGTATTTTACTTTCCTTATCATTAGTTATTTTATTTCCTTATTAGAATAGGAATTGTAGTCATCAAAGAAGAGACTCTAGGCCTATATAAAGGGTTCTCTTTCCTTGTAGTAGGCAATTCACATTTTTAATGTTTGCCTAGTCTTACAATAGAGTGTTTTTCTCTATTTTGTCTTCTTTATCGTTGTTTTTGGTTCCGAGCAAGGTGGTGATAGTCTTTATCTTCTTTTTTCAATTGCGTGTGGTGTTTCTTTATCACGTTAATTGATTCCAAATGGTGACTTTAGGAACTTGTTTCATTCTTGATCTAAATTTGTTCTTTTGATATCATAGAATCATAACTATCATTGAAATGGTGCAACATCGTCATTTACTTGCTTTGAACGAGTAAATGGTCTTTCTTATATTTCAGATTGTCATCTTTCACCTCACTTTTGAATCCTCAGATTCCGAGTCCTAAAGTTTGAGATACGTTATTTCTTGAAATCCACCCACAAACCACGTTTCGTTTTAAGATCTTGATCCAGGTCGATTTTGTATCAGAGCAGTAGGTGGTGAACCAAATATACAAGCAAGAAAAGGTCGTTGGGTTCAAGAAGGTGAAGTAAGAGCAGCCGATCATGACATGGAGATGGAAGAGATGAGAAGGAAAATAGAACAACTACATAGGCAACTCCAACACTACGAAAGGCAAGAACGACGTAGAAGGCCCAAGGATAAAGATGAAGGGGTCTCTGATATTAACCTCTTTGATATGGCTGATGTAGATAACTCTAGTGAAAATTCGGATCCTGCCTAGGAGACAACGAGACGATGACTCTGATTGCCCAAGGAGAATGAGGAACCATACCCGGGAGAAAAGGGATGATGTGAAGGTTGAAGTTCCTGATTTTGATAGAAAAACACAAGGGGATGCATTTGTGGAGTGGTTATTGATCGTAGAATGAATCTTTGAGTTCATGGATTACTATAAGGAGAAAAAGGATAAGATTATTGCCATCAAGTTTAAGGGATATGCTTCACTTTGGTGGGACAATCTGAAGCGAGAATGAGAAAGAGAAGGTCGTGGTAAGATTCAAACTTGGGAGAAGATGAAGAGAGAACTTCGTAGACATTTTCTTCCTAATATGTAAAATAAGAGAATTGTGTTAAATTTCATAATTTTCGAAAAGGAGACCAGACCGTAGAAAACTATACTCGAGAGTTTGAATACCTCATGATTAAGTGTGATACCCGAGAACCTGAGGAATAGACCATAGCAAGAGATATTGGTGGCTTAAAGTGTGCCATATCAGATTTTATTCGCCTACAAACTTATTGGACATTAAATGATGTAAGAAAGCCTGCCATCCACATCTAATAACCAGAAAGGTGCCAAAGAAATCGTATTCGAAGAAGAATTACCCCAACCAGGGGAGTACTAGTAAGGGTAGTGGTGGAAATTCCAAGTCCATTAACAGAGGTAATTGTTCTAATTCATTTTCAAAGGGTGATGAAAAGAAACCTCAGGGGGATATGAATAGGAGAATATGTTTTAAGTGCCAAGGTTTTGGTCATGTGCAATATGATTGTGCCAACCGAAAGGCTGTTATGTTGGTTGAAGAAGAAGATGATTCCAATCACGAAGACAACCAGCCACTTGAGGAAGTTAATAAGGAAGATGAGGATGCCTATGTAGAACCTGATGAAGGTGATATGCTTGTTATTCAGAGGATCTTACATGCTGAACATGAAGATGAAGAATCATACGCAACGAGAGGCCCTTTTCCATAGGAGGTGTATATCACATGGCAATGTATGTTTAGTGATTATCGATGGTGGAAGTTGCACTAATGCTGTTTTAGAAGAGATTGTCACTAAATTGGGTTTGGAGACTAAGGTACACCCCAAACCTTACAAAGCCGGGTGGCTGCAATATGGTGGAGGTATGAAAGTAACTAAAAGATGCTTGGTCTCTTTTTCTATTAGTAAGATCTATACAGACTAAATTTTTTGTGATGTGGTAAAGATGGATGCTTGCCATTTATTACTTGGAAGACCATGGGCATATGATAAACGTGCTTTTGATGATGGACACCGTAACACCTATTCATTCATAATTATGGACATGAGATCGTTTTGACGCCATTGCACCCAAAAGAACATTCATAGAAGGAAAAGATCGTGTATGATACGCTAATGATTGGATCACAGATTATTGGCCACATCAATAAAGGAGGGCCATTGTACATAGCAGTAGCCATGGAAGACTCACAAGATGAGGAGCGGGAGTTAAATACACGAGCTAAGAAGTTACTTGCTATGTTTGATGATGTGATCTCTAAAGATGTTCTATTAGAACTTCCACTCATGCGCGATATTCAACATCGAATTGACCTTATACCAGGAGCATCGTTCCCAAACAAATCCGCTTATAGGATGAATCCTACACAACAAGCTGAACTCCCAAGGCATGTCGAAGAACTACTAGAGAGGGGTTTATTAAGGGAGAACCTTAGTCCTTGTGCCGTACCTACTTTGCTTGTTCCTAAGAAAAATGGCACTTGGAGGATGTGTGTTGACAGTCGAGCAATCAACAAGATCACTATCAAATATCTCTGCACAATCCCAAGGTTAGATGATCTATTTGACCAATTACATGGTTCTAACATCTTTTATAAGATTGATTTGATGAGTGGGTACCACCGGATTCGAATGAGAGAAGGTGATGAATGGAAGACCGCCTTCAAGACTAGCCAAGGCTTGTATGAATGGTTGATAATGTATTTTGGTTCGAATGCTCCTAGCACATTCATGAGTCTGATGACTCATGTGTTTAGACCATTCATTAGGAAGTTTGATGTCGTCTACTTTGACGATATCCTAATTTATAGCAAAGAGGAAGTTGAACACGGAAAGCATTTGGAGAAGGTTTTTGAAACCTTAAGAAAATAGAAGCTATATGCACAACTCAAGAAGTGCATCTTTTATACCAATAGTGTTTGCTTTCTTGGTTAAATTGTAACTAGTGCTGGAATTCAAGCCGACCCAAGCAAGATTGAGGCAATCATAAGGTGGCCAATTCCTAGGACAATTTCGGATATAAGGAGCTTTCATGGAATGGTGTCCTTCTATCGACGATTTATCAAAAATTTCAACACTTTGGTTGCCCCTAAAACCGAGTGTTTGAAAGGAGGCATGTTCAAGTGTAATGAAGAAGCTCAAAAAATGTTTTGCATTGACAAAGAAGAAGATGACACAAGCTCATATCCTTCAGTTGCCTAACTTTGATGTTTTATTTGAAGTATAATGTTATGCTTCAGGTGTTGGTGTTGGGTGAGTTCTTAGGCATGAAGGTTTACCCGTGGCTTATTTTAGAAAGAAGCTAAGTGGATCTATATTGATGTACTCTACCTATGAAAAAGAGTTATATGCTATTGTTCACCTGTTTCAACATTGGAGTAATTATTTATTACCAAGAGATTTTGTGCTATATTCTGATCATGAGGCACTAAAGTATCTTAGTCACCAACAAAAGCTCAACGCAAGGCATGCAAAATGTATAGAGTTTCTTCAGAATTTTCAATTCGTAATGAAGGAGCTTTATGAAGCTGATCCAGACTTTGGAGATGTTTTGAAGAGATGCTTGGGAGGGTCCACAAAGAATGTTTGTAATTCAAGATGGGTTTCTTTACTATGGAAAGCAGCATTGGATACCACAAAGCTCTTTAAGGGAGTCCATTGGGAGGGAAGAACATGAGGGTGGATTAGCTGGTCATTTTGTCCATTCTAAAACATTGAAGATGATTCAATGAAACTTCTACTGCCCTAAATTGAACAAAGATGTGTTGATGCTAATTGAGAGTTGTGAAATGTAGGAAAGCATAAATCCATGGAGTAACAAGGGATTATATGAGCCTTTCCCAATTCCTACCACACCGTGAGAAGATACTAGCATGGACTTTGTGCTTGGATTGCCAAGGATTCAAGGAGGTAAGGATGCTATCTTCGTTGTTGTTGACAGATTCTCTAAGATTGCACACTTTATCCCATGTAACAAGACAAGTGATGCAAATCATGTGGGTGTTTTGTTGTTTAGCAATATTGTCAAGTTACATGGCATTCCAAGAAGCGTTGTTTCTGATCGCGACACTAAGTTTCTCAGTCATTTTTGGCGTACTTTATGGGCTATGCTTGGTACGGAGTTGAAGTATAGCTCATCTTATCACCCTCGAGCAGATGGACAAACAGAGGTAGACAATCGAAGTTTAGGTGCATTGCTAAGAAGTTTGACCAAGAAGAATATAAGAGATCGGGAATCCTTGCTACCACTTGCTGAGTTTGCCTTCAACAATTATGTGAATCGAACAATTGGAAAAAGTCCTTTTGAAGTGGTGTATGGTAAGAATCCTCTTGGTCCATTAGAGTTGTCTTGTCTTCTTAAAATCTATTATTTTTGTGGAAATGCTGATGAGAGTGTTAAGCAATTGAAAAAGTTACATGAGAAAGTAGTACAAGAGATTGAGAGACAAACAAAGGCATATAAGAAACAAGTTGATAAGAAGAGAAAACTCAATTCTTTAACGTGGGAGACTTAGTCTGGGTTACTTGAGGAAAGAAAGATTTCCTAATCAAAAGTATCCAAAGTTGCAACCAAGAGCTGATGGTCCATTTCGAGTTGTTCAAAAGATAGGTGACAATGCTTACAGATTGGATCTACCGGACGATTATGGGGTTTCACCAATATTTAAATGTTGCTGACCTTGCGCCCTTTATAGAGCCTTTAGACTCGTGGACATGTCCTTTTCAACCAGGGGAGAATGATGCAACTGAAGAAGCTATATTAGCCTTTTGTTATTTAGCTCGCCAAAAACAAGTTCTTATATGCCCACGAATAGGTGTGTAGACGTGTCTTCAAGTTCAAAAGGACCAAGATTGATTTTAAGAAGCCAAGACTCTTTCCTTCCTAAGATAGGATGTAGTTTATTCCTTTTAGAATAAGGATTTTCCTTTTAGTATGATTCTAGTTTCTTTTCCTTGTAGAATAGGGATTTTACTTTCCTTGTCTTTATTTATTTTATTTTCTTATTAGAATGGAAATTGTAGTCATCAAAGAGACTCTAGGCCTATATAAAGGGTTCACTTGCAATGTAGAAGGCAATTCACGTTTTTAAGGTTTGCCTGGCCTTACAATAGAGCGTGTTTCTCTATTTTATCTTCTTTATCCTTGTTTTTGGTTCCAATCAAGGTGGTGATAGTCTTTATCTTGTTTTCAATTGCGTGTGTTGTTTCTTTATCACGTTAATTGATTCCATGCTGTGACTTTAGGAACTTGTTTAGTTATTGATCTTTCAGGAACACGTTTCTTGATCTAAATTCGTTCTTTTGATATCATAGGATTATAACTATCATTGAACAGTGCATCATCATTATTTACTTGTTTTGAGGAGTAAATAATCTTTCTTATATTTCAGATTGTCATCTTTCACTTCGTTTTTGAATCATCAGATTCTGAGTCCTAAAACCTTATATACGTTGTTTCTTGAAATCGACCCACAAACCACATTTTTGTTTCAAGGTATTGATCATGGTCGGATGGTTCTTTGTTAACTCAAAGAATCACATCAATTTGGTATCAGAGCAGCAGGTGGTGAACCTTATACGCAAGCAAGAAAAGGTCGTTGGGTTCAAGAATCTGAAGGAAGAGTAGCCGATCGTGAAATGGAGATGGAAGAGATGAGAAGGATAATAGAACAACTATTGAGGCAACTCCAACACTACGAAAGGAAAGAACGACGTTGGAGGCCCAAGGAAGAAGATGAAGGGACTCTGATATTGACCCCTTTCATATGGCTGATAGAGATGACACTAGTGAAAAGTCGGATCCTCCTAGGAGACAATGAGATGATGACTCTGATCGTCCACGAGAAGGAGGAACAATACTCAGGAGAAAAGGGATGATGTGATGGTTGATGTTCCTAATTTTGATGGAAAAGCATAATGGGATGCATTTATGGAGTGTTTATTGACCATAAAACATATCTTTGAGTTCAAGGATTATTCTAAGGAGAAAAAGGTTAAGATCGCTACCATCAAGTTTAAGGGATAAGCTTCACTTTGGTGGGATAATTTGAAGTGAGAAAGAGAAAGAGAATGTCGTGGTAAGATTTGAACTTGGGAGAATATGAAGAGAGAACTTCGACTACATTTTCTTCCTGATACGTACAAACAAGAGAATTATGTTAAATTTCATAACTTTCGCCGAAGAGACGAGTCCGTAGAAGACTATACTCGAGAGCTTGAATAACTCATGACTAAGTGTTATACTTGAGAACCTGAGGAACAAAGTATAACAAGATATATTAGTGTCTTAAGGCGTGCCATCTCCGATGTTCGCCTACAACCTTATTGGACATTAAATGATGTACGAAAGCTTGCCATCAACATCGAACAACAACAAAAGGAGCCCAAGATATTATACTGCAAGAAGAATTACCCTAACCAGGGGAGTTTTAGTTGTGATAGTGGTGGAAATTCCAAGGCCATTTATAGAGGTAATTCTTCTAATTCATCTTTAAATGGTAATGAAAAGAAACCTCACGGGGATATGACTAGGAGAAGATGTTTTAAGCGCCAAGGTTTTTGTCATGTGCAATCTGATTGTTCCAACCAAAAGGCTGTTATGTTGGTTGACGAAGAGATAATTCTAATCATGAGGACATCCAGCCAATTGAGGAAGTCAATGAGGAAGATGAGGATGACAATGTAGTGCATGATGAAGGTGATATGCTAGTTATTCAGAGGATCTTACATGCTGAACATGAAGATGAAGAATCATCGAAATGAGAGGCCCTTTTCCACACGAGGTTTACATCACATGGAAAGGTATGTTCAGTTATTATCGATGGTGGAAGTTGCACTAATGTTGTTTCGAAAGAGATGGTGACTAAATTGGGTTTGGAGAGGTACACCCCAAACCTTACAAAGTCGGGTGGCTGCAATATGGTGGAGGTATGAAAGTCACTAAAAGAAGCTTAGTCTCTTTTTCTATTGGTAAGATCCATAAACACCAAATTTGGTGTGATTTGGTAAAGATGGATGCTTGCGATTTATTACTTGGAAGACCATGGAAATATGATAAGCGTGCTTTTGATGATGGATACCGTAACACCTATTCCTTCATAATTGATGGACGTAAGATCGTTTTGATGCCATTGCACCCAAAAGAACTTTCTGATAAGGCAAAGGTTGTGTCTAATATGCTAATGACCAGATCACAGATTATTGGCCACATCAACAGAGGAGAGCCATTGTACATAGCAGTAGCCATGGAAGACTCAACAAGATGAGGAGCAGGAGTTAGATACACGAGCCAAGAACTTACTTGCTAAGTTTGATGATGTGATCTCTAAAGATGTTCCGTTATAACTTCCACCCATGCACGATATTCAACATCAAATTAACCTTATCCCAGAAGCACCATTGCCAAACAATGCAGCTTATAGGATGAATCCTACACAACAAGCTGAACTCCAAAGGCAAGTGGAAGAATTATTGTTGAGGGGTTTAATAAGGGAAAGCCTTAGTCCCTGTGACGTACCTGCTTTGCTTGTTCCTAAGAAAAATGGCACTTGGAGGATGTGTGTTGACAGTCGAGCAATCAACAAGATCACTATCAAATATCGCTTCCCAATCCCAAGGTTAGATGATCTATTCAACCAATTACATCGTTCTAAGATCTTTTCAAAGATTGATTTGAAGAGTGGGTACCACCAGATTCATATGAGAAAAGGTGATGAATGGAAGACTACCTTCAAGACTAGCCAAGGCTTGTATGAATTGTTGGCAATGCCTTTTGGTTTGTCGAATGCTCCTAGCATATTCATGAGGCTTATGATTCATGTGTTTAGACCATTGATTGGGAAGTTTGTTGTTGTCTACCTTGACGATATCCTGATTTATTGCAAAGAGGAAGTTTAACATGGAAAACATTTGGAGATGGTTTTTGAAACATTAAGGATAGAGAAGTTATATGCACAACTCAAGAAGTGCATCTTTTATACTAATAGTGTTTGCTTTCTTTGTTACATTGTATCTAGTACTAGTATTCAAGTTGACCCAAGCAAGATTGAAGCAATTATAAGTTGACCAATTCCTAGGTCAATTTCGGATATAAGGAGCTTTCGTGGAATGGTGTCCTTCTATCGACGATTTATCTAAAATTGCAGCACTTTGGTTGCCCCTATAACTGAGTGTTTGAAAGGAAGAATGTTCAAGTAGAATGAAGAAGCTCAAAAGAGTTTTGAATTGACAAAGAAGAAGATGACACAAGCCCCTATCCTTCAGTTGCCTAACTTTGATGTTTTATTTGGAATAGAATGTGAGGCTTCAGGTGTTCGTGTTGGTGGAGTTCTTAGCCAGGAAGGTAAACTCGTGGCTTATTTTAATAAGAAACTAAGTGGATCTAAATTGAAGTACTTCACCTATGAAAAGGAGTTCTATGCAATTGTTCACGTGTTGCAACATTGGAGTCATTATTTATTACCAAAAGATTTTGTGTTATATTCTGATCACGAGGCACTAAAGTATCTTAGTCACCAACAAATGCTCAACGCAAGGCATGCAAAATGGATAGAGTTTCTTCAGAATTTTCAATTCGTAATCAAGCATAAAGCTGTAACCTCAATCAAGTGGCTGATGCTCTTAGTAGAATACCATGCTCACTTTCTTTGATGCAAACTAATGTATTTGGATTCGACCATATCAAGGAGCTTAATGAAGTTGATCCAAACTTTGGAGATGTTTGGAAGATATGCTTGGAGGGTCCACAATGAATGTTTGTAATTCGAGGTGGATTTCTTTACAATGGAAAGCAGCTTTACATACCACAAAGCTCTTTAAGGGAGTCCATTGTGATGGAAGCACATGAGGGTGGATTAGTTGGTCATTTTGTCTATTCTAAAACATTAAAGATGATTCAAGGAAACTTCTACTGCCCTAAATTGAACAAAGATGTGTTGAGGTTGATTGAGCGTTGTGAAACATGTAGAAAAACAAAAATGTATGGGAGCAATAACGGATTATATGAGCCTTTGCCATTTCCTACCACACCGTTAGAGCATATTAGCATGGACTTTCTTCTTGGATTTCCAAGGACTCAAGGAGGTAAGCATGTTATCTTTGTTGTTGTTGACAGATTCTCTAAGATGGCACACTTTATCCCATGTAACAAGGCAAGTGATGCAACTCATCTGGCTATTTTGTTCTTTAACAATATTGTCAAGTTACATGGCATTCCAAGAAGCATTGTTTCTGATCGCGAAGTTTCTCAGTCATTTTTGGCGTACTTTATGGGCTAAGCTTGGTACGTAGTTGAAGTATAGCTCATCTTATCACCCTCAAACAGATGGACAAACAGAGGTAGTCAATTGAAGTTCAGGCGCACTGCTAAGAAGTTTGATCAAGAAGAACATAAGAGAGTGCGAATCATTGGTACCACATCTTGAGTGTGCTTTCAACAAGTCTGTGAGTCGAACAACTAGAGAAAGTCCTTTTGATGTGGTTTATGGGAAGAATCCTTTGGGTCCATTAGACTTGTCTCCTCTTCTTAAAACCCATTATTTTAGTGGAGATGCTGATGAGAGGGTTAAGCATTAAAAAAGTTACATGAGAAAGTAGTACAAGAGATTGAGAGACAAACAAAGGCATATAAGAAACTAGTTGATAGAAGAGAAAACAATAATTTTTTAACGTAGGACACTTAGTCTGGTGAGGAAAGAAAGATTTCCTAACCAAAAGTATCTAATGTTGCAACCAAGAGCTGATGGTCCATTTCGAGTTGTTCAAAAGTTAGGTGACAATGCTTACAGATTGGATATACCGGACCATTATAGGTGTCACCAATATTTAATGTTGCTAATCTTGTGCCGTTTATAGAGCCTTTAGACTCTAGGATGAGTCATTTTCAACCAGGGGAGAATGATGCAAATCAAGAAGCTATATTAGCCTTTTGTTATTTAGCTCGCCAAAATCAAGTTCTTTCATGCCCACGAATAGATGTGTGGACGTGTCTTCAAGTTCAAAAGGCCCTAAATTGATTTCACGAAGCCAAGACCCTTTCCTTCTTAAAATAGGATTTATTTCATTCCTTTTAGAATAAGGATTTTCCTTTTAGTAGGATTGTAGTTTCTTTTCCTTGTAGAATAGGGATTGTACTTTCCTTGTCTTTAGTTATTTTATTTTCTTATTAGAATTAAAATTGTAGTCATCAAAGATGAGACTTTAGGCCTATATAAAGTGTTCACTTGCCATGTAGAAGGCAGTTCACATTTTTAAGGTTTGCCTGGTCTTACAATAGACTGCTTTCCCTATTTTATCTTCTTTATCCTTGTTTTTGGTTCCAATCAAGGTGGTGATAGTCTTTATCTTTTTTTCAATTGCGTGTGTTGTTTCTTTATAACGTTAATTGATTCCAAGTTGTGACTGTAAAGCCCCAGAAAATTTTGCTAAGTAATTTAAGATTTCATGGTGCCAAGGTAGGCTAATTATTTTATTTTGTGTGCAAAGGAGGATTCATGATCTAATGGATATCAGTTGGATATGTTAATAAGCGTATAAGTCATATTATAAGTGATTTAGGGTCTAAGGAGAGGCCTAAGTCTAAGCCAAGTTGGAAAATTTCATAATAGACTAAAGTTGTAAATGAGTACGCACTAGACCTCACTTTAGACAAGCATATCTAAATTTATATAAAGTGTTGTGTGATGCAAAACCTATCCAATTAAATCTCTTTGAGTCTAGTTTCCAACGTATCAAACCGTTTATCATTTGGAGGTGCATACAGAAAGTTATGACCATTTTACCGGACCTATGTCAGATGTGCGTCCGCGGCGCGGCCGCGGGAAAACTAAGAGTTTCTGCCTCCCGAGCGCGGTACGAGGGCGGCCACCGCGTCCCGGGTGGCTTGACCGCGGTCGTGCGCCTAGCATACCTATAAATACCCCAAGACCGGGTATGGAGAGTCTCTAAGTCATTTTTTTTGAGCTAGGGCTTGCTCTATCAAGGGGAATCCGTCCCATACTCCCCTCCTATGATCCAAGGCAATGTTTTTGGAGTATTTTGAGTTGATTACTACTCCTAAACACTTATATTAACAAGTATTGATCTTGAAAATCCATAGATTCCCATTCAAATCCCTAAATTGATCAAGAACACTACAAGTGGGGATTCTCAAGATTCTTACTACAAGAGGTATGTCTATCATCTCTAACTACTCTATGGTGATTATTTATGTGTGATATATACGTTAGAACTCATGGGATGGTGATTGGAAGCCATAAGTGCCAAACCTAGGTTGTGTTGGTGTTGTAGAGATTGTGAAATGGGTTAATTAAGGAGGTTGATGATTGGGTGTGAATGGATGGTCATACATATGTTGTTGGAAGTTATAAATTGGTTAGGAGCGATGGTGGAATAAATTGTTAGTTGATAGTGATAGTTGCATGAACTAATACTACGGTTATGAGATGTAAAGATCTATACCTACAACGTGTTTGATAATATGCCTAAATGGCGTAAGTTATGGAATTTATTACAAATATTTGCCCTATTGAATGTTGTATTATAGATTAAAGTTGCTTAAGTGTATTGGATCATTGTAGTATCATTAAGGGGCAAATTTCAGGTATGTATGGCTAAAAAACCCCTCCTCTTAGAAATTGAGCCTCCATGGTGTCCGTGCAAATGTTGTAAGTCCGAAATTTAATCGATGCGGTACTTGTTATGTCAATTGAATTGATGTTTTGAAAATGTAGGTGGAAGGTGCTTCTCCATGTGTTTAATGTGTTATTCTTTGTAATTTGAGGATGTGTGGAAAACATGAGTTATGTGGTAAATGCCTAAATGTCAAGTCAAGGTTACATTGTGCTTAATATGCCGAACTAGATGAATTCCTATCTATGCTTATAACTTAAACTGGTTTTGTATGCGCCTGTGATCTTAGGCAAGGTCAATGTTGAAAGTGGGAATAATGTGAAATGTGAGTTACGGAATTTGGTAATTGTGGCCCCAAGTGCCGAGGAACTAATACATGTAAAACCAAAGATTTAAGTGAGATGATTAACGGAAAAGGGTAACGTCTTGGTAAGACGGATTAGCAGATCTGGCCGTGATAGGACGCCATGTTATACACACATGGTGGTAATGTGTTGATAATTGAAACTGGAAAGTGAGAATGAAATAAGGGTAACGTCTTGGTAAGACAGCTTAGCCGACCGGGCCGTGATTGGACTCCGCTCAAGGAAGCGGTGGTAATGTGGATAATGATGCAACGATATGGAATGACCCAATCCACAAATTTCATATTTCATGTTAAAACTATGTGAACCTCTTATATTGTTGACGGGGTGCTTATTTGAAGCTTTGTGTTTCTTATGATTTCTTTGTACTCTTGTATGGTTGTTCTTTCTAACTGGATGGTGTTTAGTTATACATACTAGTACTATTCCATGGTACTAACGTCCCTTTTGCTGGGGCGCTACATTTTTAAATGAATGTAGGTGGCTCCATAGCGGATAGTGCCGATCGCGCGTAGCGGAGCTTCTTCCTCTCAAGTCTTGGTGAGCCCCTTTCTCCTTCAAGGGGTTTATGTTGTACATCTTTTGTTATAGATATCCACTTTTGAGGTATAGCCGGGGCTTGTTGCCGGCATTGTCATTATTGTCTTTTGTATCCTTTGAGGCTCCGTAGACGTCTGTGTGGGTAAGGTAAGGGTGTTGGATGGGTCAATGAACTATGCTGTAACTTTCTACTCTAGTCCTTCTAAACTATAACCATATAAAATCTTGAAACATAACCATGGTTTTTGGTTTGTGACATGAAAATGGACTAATATTGTGAATGTTCGACTTTGCTAATGTCTAAATAAAAGAAAACATGGTTCCCTTAACCGTAGTGAGTTGGGTAGAAATGTATGAATAAGGCTTGCTCAGTTGGGGTTTACTCGATTGAGCGTCGGTCGCGCCTCCCGAGGTTGGGGGCGTGACAAACTTGATATCAGAGCCTAAGGTTTTGAAGTGTCCTAGGATGTCTCGGAGCCGTGTCTAGTAGAGTCCTTCTTATCGGTGTGTAGTCGACCACATCTATGAGTTGGAGGCTACTTGGGCATTTAGTAAATAACACCCTTCTTTGATATTCCGGATCGTGCGACAACTTGTTATGAAACTATCCCCTCCCTAATTAGTAAATTGTTCTATCTTTCAGTAAATGACACCTAAGATGAAAGCGAGAATTGGCCAAAAAGCCAATTCCACCACATGAGTGGCTGATGAATCACTGCTTGATACTGCGGGTGAGGGTAGTCGCCCTGCTGTCACCCTGCCTGGTTCTCCTATTCTAGAGCAGACTACCCCAACTCCTACACCTGCGGAGGGTACTACTATCCCTCCCATCGATACTCCCATTCCGCCTCCAGCCCCAGCTTCCGGTTCTGGTATTTCTGATGGGGATCTTAGGGGAGCTATTCAGATGTTGACTCAGCTAGTGGCCTCTCAATCTCAAAGGTCGAATGTTGTGCCCAGTTCATTTAGCCAGCAGAGGGATTCCACCAGTTCCAGAGTGAACAGATTTCTTCAGTTAGACTCTCCAGTGTTTTACGGGTGCTAATCCAGAAGAAGACCTTCAGGATTTTATTGATAAGATGCACAAGACCCTCAGGGTTATGCATGCAACTGAGACAGAGGGAGTAGAGTTAGCTGCCTACCGTCTGAAAGGGGTGGCCTGTGCATGGTTTGAGTTAGGGGAAGATTCCCGCAAGGAGGGGAGCCCTCCGACGAGGTGGAGCGAGTTTGCCGATGCCTTTATAGATCATTTCCTGCCTGCTGAGACAAGGGCAGCCCGTGCAGTAGAGTTTGAAAATCTGAAGCAAGGTACCAGCAGTGTGTGGGAGTATCACATGGAGTTTGCTCGCCTGTCTAAGTATGCCATTCATATGTTGCCCACAATGGAGTCTAGGGTGCATCAGTTTGTTCAGGGCCTAAATCCTTTGACTATTAATGAGGCTTCTACGGCTGCATTGAATTCAGACATGAATTATGGGAAGATGGTAGCATTTGCTCAGGCCACAGAGAACCGTAAACTGAAGAATAGAATGGAGAGAGAGGGTAACAGAAAGACTCGGTCTACGGGCAACATGGGTGAGTCACTTGATGGGGGAAGATCAGCTTTTAGGGGACGATCATCAGGGCCGTCCCAGTCTATTGCGCAGTCTTCAGCCAGTGCACCGCTATCAGGGCCCAGCCAGCAGCAGCAGTGGAGTCGTTTCAGGCCTAGTTAGGGCAACAGAGGATCCTATCAGCGGGGTCAGTCAGGAGAGAGATCCCAACACCAGCAGAGGTCCTTGTGCCCCAGGTGCGGGAAGATGCACTCAAGGATTTGGTACTTGGAGTTACCCGTATGCTATGGATGCGGAATGAGGGGTCACATTCAGAGGCATTGTCATACATCCCGCCAGGGAGCGGGTAGGGGCATATCACAGCCATCCAGTCCAGCAGCTGCTGCATCTTCAGCCCCCTCTCAAGCTCGAGGTACCCCAGCACCCGCAGGGCGTGGTGCAGGTAGGGGTAGTGTGCAGAGTTCAGGAGGACCCAGCCGGTTCTATGCTATGAGTGATCGCCAGGATGCAGAGGCTTCTCCAGATGTTGTTACAGGTATTCTGACTGTCCAATCTCATGATGTGTATGCACTTATTGACCCCGGTTCCACCTTGTCCTATGTTACCCCTTTTTTTTCTATGGAATTTGGGATAGAACCAGATCATCTTCATGAGACATTTTTGGTGTCTAATCCGGTGGGTGAGTCTATTACGGCTGGTCGAGTTTATAAAGGTTGTGCTGTTACGGTACGGGGTAGGGATACCACGGCCGATCTTATTGAATTAGGGATGGTCGATTTCAATGTAATAATGGGAATGGATTGTCTTTATTCATGCTTTGCCATACTTGATTGTCGGACTAGAACCATGAGGCTTGAATTTCCTAATGAGCCCGTTGTTGAATGGAAGGGAGATAATGTAGTGCCTAAAGGTCAGTTTATTTCTTACCTTAAGGCTGCGAAGATGATCAAGAAAGGGTGTATCTATCATTTAGTTCGGGTTACGGACACCAATGCCGAGGCGCCAAGCCTTGAGTCCGTGCCAGTTGTGAATGAATTTTCGGATGTCTTTCCAGATGAACTCCCTAGAATTCCTCTAGACAGGGAGATTGATTTTTGGATCGATGTGATGCCAGGCACGGAGCCTATATCAATTCCACCTTACAGAATGGCACCGGTAGAATTGAAAGAGATAAGGGAACAACTGAAGGATTTTCTAGAAAAGGGTTTCATCCGGCCGAGTGTGTCACTATGGGGCGCACCGGTCTTGTTTGTAAGGAAGAAAGATGGGTCGCTACGGATGTGTATTGACTACCGGCAACTCAACAAGGTCATAATCAAAAATAAATATCCTCTACCAAGGATAGATGACTTGTTTGATCAATTGCAAGGTGCTACGTGTTTCTCAAAAATTGACTTGCGGTCTGGGTATCATCAATTGAAGTTAAGGGAGCAGGATATTCCAAAAACAGCTTCCAGGAGTCGGTATGGGCACTTTTAATTTATGGTGATGTCTTTTGGGCTAACAAATGCCTCGGAAACTTTCATGGATCTTATGAATCGAGTCTTCAAGCCTTTTCTAGACTCCTTTGTGATAGTATTCAGTGACAATATTCTTGTATATTCCCGAAGTTGAGAAGATCATGCTAACCATCTCAGGGCAGTTCTGCAGACTCTTCAGCAACATCAACTGTATGCAAAATTTTCGAAATGCAAATTCTGGCTTGAATCCATCGCGTTCTTGGGTCATGTCGTCTCCAGGGAAGGAATTATGGTTGATCCTCAAAAGATTGCAGCAGTGAGGAATTGGCCCAGACCTACCACTCCAACAGAGATTCGCAGTTTCCTGGGTTTGGCTGGGTACAACAGGAGATTTGTGGAGGGGTTCTCGACTTTTGCCTCTCCATTGACCAAATTGACGCAGAAAGCAGTTAAATTCGAATGGTCCGATGCTTTTGAAAGGAGTTTCCAAGAATTGAAATCAAGATTGACTACAACACCGGTATTAGCCCTGCCAGAGGGTACCGAGGGATTTGTGGTATATTGCGATGCTTCAAGGATCGGGCTTGGGTGTGTGTTAATGCAACATGGCAAGGTTATAGCCTATGCTTCTAGGCAACTCAAGAATCATGAAAGGAACTATCGAACCCATGACTTAGAGCTTGCGGCAGTGGTGTTTGCACTAAAGATTTGGCGACATTATTTGTATGGGGTGCATGTGGATGTATTTACGGACCACAAGAGCCTTCAATATATTTTCAAGCAGAAGGAGTTGAATCTGAGATAAAGAAGATGGCTAGAGTTACTCAAGGACTACGACATTGATATTCTCTTTCACCCGGGAAAGGCTAATGTTGTAGCGGATGCTCTTAGTCGAAAATCTATGGGAGCTTGGCTCATTTGGAAGCATATCAGGGGCCGTTAGCCAGGGAGGTTCACCGGTTGGCTAGCTTTGGAGTTCGCCTTGTGGACTCTAATGAAGGAGGAGTAATTGTGCAGAATAGGGCTGAATCATCGCTTGTGGCGGAAGTGAAAGAGAAGAAATTCAACGATCCATTGTTAGCACAACTGAAGGAGGGGATTCATAAATGCATGGCCATAGCTTTTTCCTTTGGCATGGATGATGGTACCCTACAGTACCAAGGCCGCCTATATGTTCCGGATGTTGACGGTCTTCAGGAGAGGATCATGGAAGATGCTTACACTTCCAGGTATTCCGTGCACCCAGGTTCTACAAAAATGTACCATGATCTCAGGGAAATTTATTGGTGGAACAACATGAAAAAGGATGTGGCGGACTTTGTGGCAAAATGTCTGAATTGTCAGCACGTGAAGGCCGAACATCATAGGCCCGGTGGATTGGCCCAAAACATAGAGATTCCAATGTGGAAATGGGAGATGATCAACATAGATTTCACGGTAGGGTTTCCGCGCACTCTGCGCAAGTTTGACTCAAATTGTGTGATTGTGGACTGACTCACGAAATCAGCGCACTTCTTGCCAGTTAAATCTACCAACACAGCGGAACATTATGCTCAGTTGTATATCAAGAAATAGTCAGGTTGCATGGCACTCCAGTCTCAATCATTTCAGATCGAGGGGTTCAGTTCACTGCCAACTTTTGGAAGAAATTTCAGCAAGGTTTGGGTACGCAGGTAAATCTTAGCATAGCTTTCCATCTTCAAACCGACGGGCAAGCAGAGGGGACTATTCAGACGCTTGAGGACATGTTGTGTGCTTGTAATCTTGATTTCAAAGGTAGTTGGGATGACCATTTGCCACTCATAGAATTTTCCTACAACAACAGCTTCCATGCTAGTATCCAGATGGCACCATTTGAGGCGTTGTATGGTAGGAGATGTAGATCTCCCATTGGGTGGTTCAAGGTTGGAGAAGCTGAATTGATAGGGCCGGACCTCGTGCATCAGGCTATGGAGAAAGTCAAGATTACTAAAGAGAGGTTGAAAACTCTTCAGAGTCGCCAAAAATCGTATTCGGACGTTCGTCGCAGAGACTTGGAGTTCAAAGAAGATGATTATGTAGTTTTGAAGGTTTCCCCCGTAAAGGGTATCATGCGGTTTGGAAAGAAGGGAAAATTGAGTCCGAGGTATGTCGGACCATACAAAATCATTCAGAGGATTGGTCAGGTGGCATACAAGCTCGAGCTACCACCCAAGATGTCATTGGTACACCCAGTCTTCTATTTGTCTATGTTGAAGAAGGTAGTGGGAGATCCGTCCACTATTGTGCCAGTTGAGACTATTGAGGTTAATGAAGAATCATCGTAAGAAGAAATTCCAGTTGCCATCCTTAATAGGCAAGTCCGAAGTTGAGAAATAAAGAAATTGCCTCCGTTAAAGTGTTATGGCGAAACCAGCAAAGTGAGAAGCCACTTGGGAAGCCGAGGAAGAAATGAAGAAGAAGTACCCTCACTTGTTTGGATAGCTAGGTAATTAAGTATTTGTGTCCTATGAAGATGTTGAGAGCTTACCTTCACATGGTTAGTTGATGATAATAGTGTTTCTTTTCTAGAAATGCATTGCCTATGGGGCCACGGTTGGCATAATTTTATATTACGTTTCATATTTGGATTATGTATATGTTGATAGGATGTGTTTCTGGGATTCTCTGACAGGTGGATAGGCCCAGTTACAAGGGAAACTCTGCCGAAATTTTTGAACAATTTGGGAGTTAGTCAAATTTGGGAGTTAAAGATGTGTGAGAAACGAGATAAGTCATACTAAGTATTTGCGGATTGACTCCAATTATCATTCGAGGACGAATGATCCTAAGGGGGGGAGAATGTAATGTCCCAGAAAATTTTGCTAAGTAATTTAAGATTTCGTGGTGCCAAGGTAGGCTAATTATTTTTATTTTGTGTGCAAAGGAGGATTCATGATATAATGGATATCAATTGGATATGTTAATAAGCGTGTAAGTCATGTTATAAGTGATTTGGGGTCTAAGGAGAGGCATAAGTCTAAGCCATGTTAGAAAATTTCATAATAGACTAAAGTTGTAAATGAGTACGCACAAGACCTCACTTTGGACAAGCATATCGACATTTATATAGGGTGTTGTGTGATGAAAAACCTATCAAATTAAAGCTGTTTGAGTCTAGTTTCCAACGCATCAAACCGTTCGTCATCTGGAGGTGCACACAGAAAGTTATGACCATTTTACCGGACCTGTGTCAAGTGCGCGGCCGCGGAAAAACTGAGAGTTTCTGCCTCCCGAGCGCGGCCGGAGCGCGGTACGAGCGCGACCACCGCGTCCTGGGCACGGCTTGACCGCGTTCGCGCGCCTAGCAGCCCTATAAATACCCCAAGACCGGGTATGGAGAGTCTCTAAGACATTTTTTTGAGCTAGGGCTTGCTCTATCAAGGGGAATCCGTCCCATACTCCCCTCTTATGATCCAAGGTAATGTTTTTGGAGTTTTTGAGTTGATTACTACTCCTAAACACTTATATTAACAAGGACTGATCTTGAAAATCCATAGATTCCCATTCTAATCCCTAAATTGATCAAGAACACTACAAGTGGGGATTCTCATAATTCTTACTACAAGAGGCATGTCTATCATCTCTAACTACTCTATGGTGATTATTTATGTATGGTATATATGTTAGAACTCGTGGGATGGTGATTGGAAGCCATAAGTGCCTAACCTAGGTTGTGTTGGTGTTGTAGAGATTGTGAAATGGGTTAATTTAGGAGGTTGATGGTTGGGTGTGAATGGATGGTCATACATATGTTGTTGGAAGTCATAAATTGGTTAGGAACGATGGTGGAATAAATTGTTGGTTAATAATGATAATTGGGTGAACTAATACTACGGTTATGAGATGTAAAGATCTATACCTACAAGGTGTTTGATAATATGCCTAAATGGCATAAGTTATGGAATTTATTACTAATATTGGCCCTATTGAATGTTGTATTGTAGATTGATGTTGCTTAAGTGTATTGGATGATTGTAGTATCATTAAGGGGCAAATTTCAGGTATGTATGGCTAAAACCCCCCTCCTCTTAGTAATTGAGCCTCCATGGTGTCCGTGCAAATGTTGTAAGTCCGAAATTTGATCGATGTGGTACTTGTTATGTCAAATGAATTGATGTTGTGAAAATGTATGTGGAATGTGCTTCTCCATGTGTTTAATGTGTTATTATTTGTGAATTGAGGATGTGTGGAAAACATGAGTTATGTGCTAAATGCCTAAATGTCAAGTCAAGGTTACATTGTGATTAATATGCCGAACTAGATGAATTCCTCTCTATGCTTATAACTTAAATTGCTTTTGTATTTGCCTATGATCTTAGGCAAGGTCAATGTTGAAAATGGGAATAATGTGAAATGTGAGTTACAGAATGTGGTAATTGTGGCCCCAAGTGCCGAGGAACTAATACATGTGAAACCAAATATTTAAGTGAGATTATTAACGAAAAAGGGTAACGTCTTGGTAAGACGGCGTAGCCGATCAGGCCGTGATCGGATGCCATGTTATACTCACATGGTGTTCATGTGTTGATAATTGAAACTGGAAAGTGAGAATGAAATAAGGCTAACATCTTGGTAAGACGGCTTAGCCGATCGGGCCGTGATCGGACTCCGCTCAAGGAAGCGGTGGTAATGTGGATGATGATGCAATGATATGGAATGACCCAATCTACAAATTTCAGAATTCATGTTAAAACTATGTGAACCTCTTATATTTCTTGACGTGGTGCTTATTTGAAGCTTTGTGTTTCTTATGATTTCTTTGTACTCTTGTATGGTTGTTCTTTCTAACTGGATGGTGTTTAGTTATACATACTAGTACTATTCTATGGTACTAACGTCCCTTTTGCCGGGGGCGCTACATTTATAAATGAATGTAGGTGGCTCCATAGATAAAAGGATGACATTTAGGCCTTTGATTGAGGAATGATTTAAAGAAAAGGGATTTTATGAATTGCACGGGATTGGAATACCCCCATAAGATGAATCATGTTAGGATGCTATGAAATACAGTTATTGAGGTATAGTATCGTCCCAAGGTGGATCGGGCAAATCACTTCAGATGTTCCCCGATGAGACGTGAGCCCTAGTGACAATGTATTACGTAAGAGGTTTCAAGTTATCAGTGGTAGATTTTGGATTAACATTAAGGTGAATCACCAATGGATTGATAAAAGTTGCAAAGTATGAAATGAGATTAAACCGTCATTATTAAGATTAACAGTTCTGAGGAAGCATTAGAGGACTTAGATTTATACATATACGACAAGCAGTGAAAGAATAACCCAGAGCTGGGTGGCAGACCTCGGTAATAATAAACCGAAGTAAGAGTTAGGATATAGCATGACCTACCTAGATATAGTAAAACCATAGTCGTAAGTTCGACAAAGTACCAAGCGAAGAACTTTAGTACACCTATAGATGCCTAGAGGGACATCTTGTCATAGTTCTGTATATGTTCACAAAGTGAGACCTAGAGATTGGCTAAAAGCTGGAGGAAAAAAAAGAGAAGAGTCGCATAGGCACACATACAAGTACATGGTTGTACATGATGCATGTCAGAAGGTAACAACAGTTACGAGATTGGAAGAATTCCGACCACAGGTCGTGGTGTGAGAAAGAGGCCTAAAGGGGGGAATACCCTGGCCTTTGGATTTATTTACAGAACAGTTTCCTAGATGTCAAGGACAATATTAACGTATTCGTAAGAGCTACAGGTTATGAGAGTGATAAGTGCATTTGTCAACATTCGAGGACGAATGTTCCAAAGGGGGGAATGATGTTACACCCCAAGTTTTCATACGTGAGAGTACGTTGTAAGTCATTGATGTAAGCTCGAAAATGGGATTATATTTGGAAGCAAATAAAGTAAGTTAATCATGTTACCTTGGAGGTTACAAATATTTAAGATCATGAATAACAAGTACCAAAAGGGTTGGAAAGCTTAGTCGCTAAACGAATTGAAGAAAATAAGTTTCGTCGAAAATCGACAAATTTGGAATGTAATAACATATTCTTTTGGGGAGAGACTAGGGTGATTAACATGATGAGGAGGTTAAGTTATGAGTTATTGTAGTCATATGATAGTCGTGTGTTATGTTTTGAAGTCAAGCGAGTTGTGGAAAAAGTTCCATTCATAAATGTGCTGAAAATTAGGTCAAATGTAACTGAGCTTTTCTCCCAATATACTTGGAATTAGGGGATGATCTACATATCAAATTGAATATCTACGAGTTTACTTTGCAACTCATTAAACTGTTCATCGATACGATATTGGAGTATAGAGATATTTGTATTTTCGCGAGACAGCGCAGACTGGTAGGTGACAAGTAGGTGCATCACCTACTTGCCAAAATGAGAGGACTTAATTAAAAGCCCCAAAGTCGGCCAAGAGGGGTCTTTTAAGGGAATACAAACTGAGTTATTTCACCTGTATTTCAGACCAAGAAAACCTAATTGAACCCCTGCAACTCCTCCCCCAAAATCCCACACAAACCCTAGGGTATTCCGGGTGTTACGACGCGATTCTAGTGCTGAGAAGTCCGGACAGCATGCTAGTTTTTCTTTCTCCATCTTGTATCCGTGTTGAGGAACTTATTTTTGATGAAAAAGGACCAGGTTTCGTGGGTGATACTCAGTACAAGGTAAGTTTATGCTTCTCCTTCCATTATCTGTGCGTTTGCGAGTTGTAACTCGTTCGTAAAGAATAGACCTAGCTAGTTTCGGAAGAATGGTATGTTGTTTGATCTTGTGCAATGGTTGGCTGGTTGTGAACTTATTTTTAAGTTAAATTCATGGCTGGTTTATTGTATAAGAGGTGTAATGATGTACTTTTGGTTGTATTTCTCAATTTGAAAGAAAAGACAAGTCGAAAAGTGTTTAAGTAAACCGAAAAATTATGTTTGAGTTGATGAACTTGTGGGACTGTTTTTGGGCTGTTTCGTGTTGGTATTGGGTTGTCTCTTTTACTACTGTTTTTATGGAGTTGAGAGGAGGAAGGGTGTGGAGAAACACCACATAATGGCAAGGTTGTTTGTTGGTCGTTCATCGTAACATTTTCGGATTGTTTGACACTATTATGGTTGTCGTGTTGTGTATGAAGTGATAGGGGTATGTTGGGCTGTTTGTGATTGTTTTGACTAGTGTGAAGTCATATATATAGGGGAGGTGCTCTCCATTTCATTGTAAAATAGATTGTGGTTGATACATAATAGTTAAGACGCATAAACGATAACGAGAGTGTCATTTCTCTTATTGTAGACTAAGGAGCCATGAAATTGCATAGCTTGAGGTTGGGAAGAATATACAAGGTATGTTAAGGCTCTTCCTTCATTCTTTTGGCATGATCTAAAGTGAAACAAACATAAACGATACGCTATTTTATAATGAATCTACTCCTAGCAACTAAGGTTGTCCATGTTATTCTTTCCTTACAAAGTTATTCCAAGAAAGTGTATATGATCCTTAAGTCCTAGTGAAGTTCATATTGATGGTATGATGTCCATAATGTTAATCGATGGTGCAATGAACTTATGTCACTCCAAAAGGTTTAGAACGTGACTCCATGAGTCCAGCATACATTATACATATATCTATTTTACTCTACCGAGCCGCGCTATAGTCGGCCGGGTATGGCACCTATTGTGCAACCACCGATCAGTTGGGTTTACCGAGCTCCACGTGGCCGGGTACGTTTTTACCGAGTCCTCTTTGAGGCCGGGTATGATATGATGATGATGATGCCCACAGAGGCGTATGTTTTTAAAAGTTTATGTATATATATGTATTATGCATTTCATGTCAGTAGCCCCCAGAGGCACTCAGATGTTACAGGTTGTATCTCCTCTATCTCTCTTTACATTACTTTTCTTATTTATGCTTTCCTGCCTTACATACTCGGTACTTTATTCGTACTGATGTCCCTTTTGCCTGGGGACGCTGCGTTTCATGCCCGCAGGTCCCGATAGACAGGTTGACATTCCTCCTAGTAGGCTATCAGCTCAGCAAAGGTGTTGGTGTACTCCACTTGCTCCGGAGTTGCCTATTTGGTCAGTATGCTTTGGATATGTATTGATTGGTATGGCGGGGCCCTATCCCGACCTTTATGATATTAGTTACTCTTAGAGGCTTGTAGACAGATGTCAGGTGTATGGATACTTGTATGGCCTTTTCGGCTTATGTTTTGAGTTTAACAAATGGCCATGTCGGCCTTATAGGCCCGTATGTCACATGTATAAGTTTGCATATCATGGTGGGTCGTCAGATGTTGAGTATTCCCCTATGTTTCATTCTTGTTGTCTCATGACGAGTTTTCTAGCTCATTTACCATGATAGTATGATAAGAAAGATATGTTATGTTGGTACTCGGTTGAGTAAGGCATCGGATGCTCGTCGCGGCTCATCCGGTTTGGGTCATGACAGAATACATATCACACCTCAAGTACCCAATCATTCCACGAAAGATATTCTAAAATTCCCCTGTGCCATCAAGCAAACTCGAATATCAGCAGTCGATCTAACAAGAAAGCGCCACAGTACTGCCGAAGTACTATCAACTTAATCACATTGCCTTATCTAAAACTTATACCCTCGTCAAATCACTATGATTAGCAATACCATTCCCTTAATCATCTGAAGATCATTCACCCTAATCATCTGAAGCTCATTTCTCTAAGCACCTAAAACTGCCCGAGCTGCCTAAGAATTTTATGACTTTCCATTCAGAACTGAACTGTAAACTTATACATGCAAATTTCAATCCTCCACAATATATCGCATATACCACACCATCCTAGGATAACATGAGAACCTCGTCTCCCTTCCGAGCCACAAACATCTACGTAATCAACTGGTCAAGAACTTGCATTGGTCCCACCTAGAAGAAAATCATTATACATCCCATGCTCCGCATGCCCATAGAAAATATACATCTCCAAACCGCGGTAAAAACCATCAAGAACTCTCCGAGTTCCCTTTGCACAAATCAGACCTGCCAGGACCGAATCCCTCTAACTCGACCAAGCTAAGCAAGCTGTCAAAACCTACGAGCATTGTCGCAAAATACCTGTAAGAACTCATTACCTCGAACACACACAAGGAACAATCATATCCTTACCATACTGGTCTGGTCTACTACCAAGCTACCCCATCTATCTAAATTTCCTTCTGATTCATCTTCAACTTGATATTCCCTTTTTCTGTAGCACCACAATTTTCTCAACTCGGACTTACCACACGGAACCAAGCATAAAGCCACACCGTCTAAGGCTCATAAGTCGCTGAATACTTTCTTAAACATTCCCAAAAGTACCACATGCCAAAATACTTTACCCTGAAAGACTTCCTGCGAATCTAAATCCATTGCCTTTACCCTTCCTGGTACTGGTATGTAGAATCCCATAATTAACATAGGGATACCACAAGTCTTAACCTCTTCCAATGGAGACTCAGTTTCTAATCACATATACGACTTTAAGATACCAAATTGTTACATGTAGAACCTTGAACATATTAGAACCATTCTCGAGGGTCATTTACTCTATTTAAACTGCAATTAGCCTGATCAAACGAACAGAACCACCCGTGCCTCATTAGCACTCTGACACCGCAGGATGTGACCTCATCCCAATGCAAAACAAGCATCTTCCTGCTCTATGCACCGAGCATTCTTTACCAATAACAACTTAAGACTTCCTGTGATTCTCACACACCTACGAAGCACCATATAACCTTTGTCAAAATTTTCCTTCACTCGAGCCATCCTCGACCTCAATCTCCGTAAGCCATAACTGGCTCACCAACACGCCTCAAACTGGAACCAACCTAGCACCTAACCGTGCAACCAACTACTCACAGCAGACTCCCCCACTTGGCTCGGAGCCATAGATCATAATACACTCGATTACTCATAACACTTATACTCTATTGATGCCACAATACCATGGTGAGATTAAACTCAAATCCTTTGTAAGCTTGTGTAAACACAGATCATCTAGCACTTTAAATATTCGGCAAATCTCGCACTCATTCTCGCAACAGTTAAGCCCACTCTCTTAAGCGACCCAAAATTCAAATTTCAACACTTACATTTCACTTGCACCAGAGACCTTTTCACAGTCACATAAGGGTCACACAACCTTAAAACACTCCGCAGGAGATAACCCACCTGCTTTGTCTCCAACTAACATCTCTGTATACCTTCCACCGTCACAAGCATTACGCAGTCACTTGATCTTCCTGAGTCTGGACTCATACCGCAACATGAAGTTTACTTCACTCCCAACTAGGGACATGGAAAGATTCTTCACACGCCCATAACTCGGGCTATACCTCGAATCAAGATGAACTTCAAGCATCTAATAGTTCTTCTATCCTCAAGCAGACCTTTCTCGTCGCTTCCAAATTATATGGATACATCTCGCAGTACTAACATGCTCATCACACAATCATCCAGCTGTCACTTCCACTAATAGGGACACTACCGAACATATAAGTTCAAAAACACTTGCTCACACAAGCACCTCGGCGCTCAAGCTATAGGCAAAAATCTGGCCTCAAGTCCTCCAGACTGGCCCAACATAAACTCACAGAGATCAGATCTCGCCCCTCAATCAGGGGATCACAAGCCATCGATGCACATCTGATACTGAGCGCTCATGCGCGCATGCGAACGCGTGGAAGGAATTGCAAGGTTACTTTTCAAGCTAAATCAAGGACGCACGATGAGAATTCAAGAATGTGAAGTTTTCCAAAGGTTCTGCAGCCTCTCAAGGATAAATACATACGTCTCCGTACCGATCCGCGAGACTCTACTAAACCTGCTCATGACTCGTGAGACCTAGTAACCTAGGCTCTGATACCAACTTGTCACGACCCTAAACCCAGACCCGGTTGTGATGACGCCTCTTGTAAAGACAAGGCCAGCCGACACATATCCAATTCGAAGTTAAACAACTAAACAACAATAAAACATGCTAAAACATGATTTAATAATGCTAAACAGCAGATAATATCACAACAATGCGGAAGTACAACCCAAACACAACCCGACATCGGGGTGTCACTAGTCATGAGCATCTATTAGAGTAGAAATACAACTACAAGGTCTGACATATACAAAACAGGACTGATGAACGAAAAGGGAGAAAAATGGTGCTGCGAACGCTGCCAGCTACCTCGCTAAACTCCGATAACCCTGCCTCCAATCAGCCAAAAACCCGCTATCGGGTGTATAAATACCTGCGTCTGCACTCAAGGTGCAGGGAGTAAAGTGAGTACTCCAACTCAGTGAGTAATAAAGGTAAATAACAACCGAGCAGTAAGAAATCACGTAAAGCAAACCATCATGCTGTATAGAAGCAGTGTAAAACCCTTTAAGAAAAACAGTGAAGCTGTGAAATCTTTAGAAAATACCTTAGCTCAGTTTAAACCTCTTTGAAAATTGACCTTTTCAACAGTTACGCAATGATTGCAAAACAGTAGTGGCGATAAGCACAGAAAATCTGCCCCTCGGGCACAATTATCACAGTATAATAGGTAAAATGACAACTAAATATGAAAGATGAACACATAAAGGTTCGCCCCTCGGGCAATATCTCAGAACAGTACCAGTCCCTCAGGCTCACTCTCAGAACACTCTCAGCCCCTCGGGCTCACTCTCCCAGATCACTCTCAGAATAGTATCCTATAGTAACCACTGCAGCATGCAGCCCGATCCAAATATCGCTGCGGCGTGCATCCCGATCCATATATCGCTGCGGCATGCAGCCCGATCCATTTATTTTGTCAACGGCACTAATTGGGGGTGTGCAGACTCCGGGAGGGCCCCCTTACGGCCCAAAGCGCAATATCAAGCCACCTCGTGGCATCATCTTTCGGCACTCGGCCTCACATCACTCAAGCCACCGCGTGGCATGTAAATGTATCTAAGGCCCTCAGCCTCATATAACTCAGCATATCCTCACATATGGCCCTCGGTCTCACTCAGTCCGAAAATCATCACAAGCCCCTCGAGCATTAGTAAAACAGTAGTCCTCAGCTCAAAACATTATTTAGAAATATCATTTAAGTTCAAACCTGAGTAAAAGTGGCTGAGTTTATAAAACAGTAGATATCAACATGACTGAGTTCAAGTAATAAGTCAAATCAGTGAGGAAATAGTGATAAAAAATCCCCGAAGGGTTCAAATAGCTGGCACGAAGCCCAAATATGGCAATCGGCCAAAGTCATGATGATAACAAACAAGTTTTAGTCAAATACGCGGTAAATTCATCAATCGGGACGGACCAAGTCAGAATCCCCAATGGTTCTCTACCCCACGCTCGCTATCCGGCGTGCAAGTCACCTCAATATAGCACTACGATGTGCAATCCGGGGTTTCAAACCCTCAGAATATCATTTACAATCATTACTCACCTCGAACCGGCGAAATCTCTAGCTCGCGACTCCTTTGCCCCTCAAATCGGCCTCCACGCGTGTCGAATCTATCCAAAATCAGAACGAATACATCACAATATGCTAAGGGAACAAAGCCCAATCGAAAATAATCAATAACGGGCACAAATCCCGAAATTACCAAAACTCGAGCCCCGGGCCCACTCCTCGAAACTCAGAAATTTTCACATCAATAGATTCCTTATCTTCCCACGAGTTCATACATATCAAAAGTTCTCAAATCCGACCTCAAATGGTCCTTCAAATACCAATTTAAAAGTCCAATTTCTCAAGCCCTAGTTCTTCAATTTTTGGCTTAGTTTCCATGAATTTCCAGGTGGATTTCACAATAAAATCGGGTTTTAAGACCAAGATTCTTACCTCAAGTCGTTTCCCCTTGAATCCCTCTTTAATTTCCTTCAAGAATCTCCAAAAATGAGCAGCTACGGGTGAAAATAGACCCACATTCGCGAACAAGACGACCTTAAAAACATTCTGCCCAGGCAAAATTTCCTTCTATGGGATCGCGGGAAAACCTTCGCGATCGCGAAGCACAAAAACTCAGCTCCCAAATTTAACCCTATGCGAACGCAACAAAAACCATGCGAACGCAATCCACTGCCATATTACTCTATGCGGTCGCGGACAATCCTCCGCGTTCGCGATGAACAAATTCCAACTAAGACCTCAGGTCCACTTTACTCTATGCGAACACGACCTTCCCTATGCGTTCGCAATCAACAAATTCCTTACTACTATGCCATCGCAACCCATCCTACGCGAACGCATTGGACAAAATGGATTGGCCCCAAAAGCTTCTACGCGATCGCAATAGCACATATGCGATCGCATTGAACAAAATATCTGCAACTGAAGCCTGCAATTTCTGCTATCTTTTAAGGCACAAAATGGTCCGGTTAACAATCCGAAACTCACCCGAGGCCCCCAGGATCTCAACCAAAGGCACCAACATATCCTAAAAACTTATTCAAACTTGCTCCAATCATCAAAACGCCTCAAACAATATCAAATTACCCAAAACACATCGGATTCAAGCCTAAGTTTCTAAAAATCTTCCGAAATATGCTTTCGATCAAAAACCTAACCAAACCACGCCCGAACGACCTGAAATTTTGCACACACATCCCAAATGGCATAACAAAACTACAGCAACTCTCGGAATTTCATTCCGACCCTCGGATAAAAATCTCACCTATCAACCGGAATTCGCCAAAATACTAACTTCATCAATTCAAGCCTAATTCTACACCGGACCTCTAAAACCAATTCCGATCACACTCCTAAGTCATAAATCACCTAACGAAGCTAATCAAATCATAAAAATTCCGATCCAAGCTCATATACAAATAAGTCAACTCTTGGTCAAACCTTGCAAATTCAAAGCTTTCAACTGAAACTGTTCTTTCAAATTCATTCCGATTTTCCTGAAACCAAAACCAACGATCTACATCAGTCATAATACATTACACGGGGCAAGTTGTGCCCGAGAACAGGAATCAAAGTGCAAAAGCTCAAAACGACCGGTCGGGTCGTTACAAATTCCCTCTTCAATTAGATCTCCCAAGCTTTCTCCCGAATGAAATATGGTGAAAACCCTCTCAAAATCGTAAAGGGTGCAATATATACTTTCTGCCCAGACATTTTCGCATCTGCGACCAAAATTCCGCTTCTGCGGTACCGCATCTGCGGTCAAGACCACCACATCTGCGGTCCTAACTTAAATTACCAAAACTGCATCTGCGACACATTTCCTGCACCTGCGCCTCCGCAGGTGCGGTCCCACAACAACATCTGCGACCTCTCTCCCGCATATGCGGCATCCCACCTGCGGTCCCCAAAACTGCAGGTGCGGAAATACCAGAAGCAGCAAAGTCCAGCAACTGCACAAGTCTCAAACCTTTCCGTCGACCATACGAAATCACCCCGAGGCCCCCGGGACCTCAACCAAAAGCACAAACATATCCCAATACCTTATTCAAACTTGCACCAATCCTCAAAACACCTTAATCAGCATCAAATTAACCCAAACACATCGGATTCAAGCCAAACTTTCCAAAATCTTCCGAATTCCGCTCTTGATCAAAAACCCAACCAAACAACGTCCGAATGACCTGAAATTTTGCACACACATCCCAAATGACACAACGGAACTACTGCAACTTCCGAAATTTTATTCCGACCTCTATATCAAAATCTCACCTATCAACCGGAAAAACGCCGAAATCTCAATTTCGCCAATTCAAGCTTAAACCTTCCACGGACTTCCAAAATGCATTCCGATCACGCTCCTAAAACCCAAATCACCTAACGGAGCTAACCAAATCATAAAAATTCTGATCTGAGATCATATACACACAAGTCAAATCTTGGTCAAACCTTTCGAATTTCAAGCTTCAACTGAGAACTGTTTCTTCCAAATTTATTCCGATTACCCTGAAAACCAAAACCAACGATTTACATAAGTCATAATACATCACACGGGGCAAGTCATGTCCGAGAACTGGCGAGCAAAGTGCAAAAGCTCAAAACGACCGGTCGGGTCGTTACACACATCCACTCATTGGGCTAATAGATGTCTATTATTGAGTTTAATTTCTGCACATGAGTAAAGAATTTTTATACTATCAAGTCATTTGAAAATAACTATAGGTACTTCACATAAATGATATTAGTATTCTGAAAAATGAGACAGGTAACCTACTACAAGATAAAATACACTAATAATAGGAGTATAAATTTTCTCTTATTTGGATTTAATAAAAAAGATGTTCTGTCAATGTAAAGAGTTAAATCTCTTTGTATTTGGTCTATACTTTCAGCTCCAATATTGTACAAGTCTAAGACAGACGGTTTGGTCTAAATATTGAAGTCGCCCTAATTGAAAATTTTATGAAACAATTAGTTTCCCCTCGCCCTGCACTATTTACCATGGACTTAATTTGCTAATCTAAAGAAACGAACATCTGATGTACTCTAGCAATTATACTTGGCACAATCATAACTATCAAAATGAGAACACCATGATGTCTAATAAACTTAAACTAGGTGATCGAGTAGTTATCATGTTTGTTAACCTGATCATTATCTTCAACACTTCTCCTCAATCTAGAGGGAGGTGAGTTCAATACACCTAGTTTGTCTTGAAAGAACTGAAACTGGTCCTTGCCAAGAGCTTTTGTATGAACATCTGCTAATTGATCCTTGGATCTAACAAACTGAGTGATCAATTTTCCTTGAGCTACTTTCTCTCTGACAAAGTGATAATCTAGTTCTACATGCTTAGTTCTAGCATGCATTACTGGATTTATAGTCATGTATAGAGCTCTCAAGTTATCACAGAATATAACAGGAGCAGTCTTGATATACATTCCAATGTCTTGTAGAATATAGTTTATCCAAGTAAGTTTAGCTGCAGTTGCTGCTAGTGCTCTATACTAAGCTTCAGCACTTGACCTTGCAACGGTGTTATGCTTCGTTGATGACCAGGAGACACAATTTGTACCAAGGTATATACTATATCTAGTCGTAAACCTCCTTGTTATGGCACATGCCCAGTCTGCATCTGAGAACTCATACAACATGAAGGAAGACTATGATATGATTCTCACTCCATGATCAATATTTTCTTTGACATACCTCAAAATATTCTCTTTACTGTCTGTGGATGCATGTTATTTGGATTCTGCATGAATTGACTTGCAAGATTAGCAGCATGTGTAATGTCAGGTCTTGTGAGTGTGTGGTACTGCAAGGTTCCCACAATGCTTCTATAAACTGAGGGATCAACTGCTTTACCAACTGCTTCTTGTAGACCATGTTTCTGAGTTAGTGGAGTATGCACTACTTTTACATTTTCCATATCCACTTCTCTATGTAGATCATTTGCATATTTTCTTTGATTCAAGTGGATTATTCCAAGAAAATAGTTTACTTCAACACCCAAGAAGTAACTGAAATCTCCAAGATCCTTCATAGCAAATTCATCTCCCATCTTTTGCACTACTTCCCCTATCTGTCATGAGTTGCTTCCAGTCAAAATTATATCATCTACATATATCAAAAATAAGATTGTTCCTTTTGTATCATGGAGATTAAGTAGGGAAGAATCAACTCTACTGCATTTGAAACCAAGATAAAGTAGAAATAGGCTAAACCTCTCAAACCAAGCTCTGGGAGCTTGTTTGAGGCCATAGAGTGTCTTCTTTAAGAAGCAAACATGGTCAGGATATATTGAAATAGTGAAGCTAGGTGGTTGAGTCATATAGACTTTTTCCTGTAGATGACCATGTAGGAAGGCATTCTTAGCATCTAGTTGCCTAACGGGCCAATGTAAAGTGACAACAATAGAAAGGATAACTCTTATAGTTATAGCTTTAACTACTGGACTGAAGGTTTCGTCAAAATAAACCCCTTCACGTTGTGAGTATCTTCTGACAATTAGCCTTGCTTTGTGTCAATACCAGAAAATGAGCTTATTGCAACAATTTTTTTATAACGGTTATAGAACCGTTTCTATAGAATAGATATAGCAACGATTATAACCATTCCAATAGAATTTGAATGATAACAGCACACTTTTGATATAAACCCGTTATCATTGAAATTAAACCGTTGCCATAACACTTTTTTAACCGAACGGTTTTCTAAACCGTCCCCATAGAAATATTTATGGGAACGGATTTTTGAGAAAACTGGTACCAGAACGGTTTTTTGTTGTCCTCATCAGATTCCCTCCTAAATTTTACTAAACCCGCCAAACAAAAATAATCCTCCTATTTTTTTTTTATTTAATTAGAAAAATAAAAATATAAAATTCTATAATTTATATTGTATATGCAGCCCGTCGATATCCTCAAAGTCCCAAACCCCAAAATCGCCTCTAACATCTCCTTAGCCCCAACTCCGACCAAAATTCTCCACCGTCTTTCAGCCATAAAACTTCTACCAAACCACCATGTAAAAGACCACCTTCTTCCTCTATTAAACCAGCATCGATTGCTTGAAGCAAACCCATCTCTCAATCTCTGTCAGAAAAAACGAAATTGTGCAGAAACCTTTTTGGCGATATCCGACTGCTCGAAGGATAAATTGCAGAAATTCTTTTGCATCTGAAACTCCAAGGAAAGAAAGAAACTAATATCATTCTAAGACTTAGGATTTGAGCGGGTAAAATGACATGTACTTTCTTTCTCTTAGGTTTTTTCGCCTACTTTGAATGTGCTCTTTTTAATTTTTGTCAAATAAGGGTACAAAGGGGCCATCACTATATTCTCTAAATCTCAAAGCCTGAGTTTTGCTATATTCAGTAAATCTCCTCCATTTTACTAATTTAGTTGCTTCTTTATTTCACTATTTCTTCCTAGTATTATTCCCTATTTGTTTTTCCCCTTTTTGGATTTGTGGTCCTCTTTTTAATTTCATCGATCTGTATTGGTTGTATGTGTAAATTTCATGGGGATTATTGTTTTGTCTAAGGAATACATGTAAATTTATTTAATTTTGGTGATTTTGGGTGCATTTTTTGGGGCATCTTTATTAGTTTTCTTTTGCGCCCCATTCTTTAATTTGTTGAATGGTTTATCACTTTATCTTTAAATTTATAAGTAGAGAAGGATTTTGTTTTTATGTATAGGGTTGGAAATGAGGTCATTTAGAGTTTGCGATTTGAAACTATGTAGCTTTTGAGTAGAATCTTGATTGCCATTGTTTGACATGTTAATGTGGATTATTTTGCATTCTTTTACTTTTTTTGTTGTGTTATTTCTATAGTTTTTGCTTGATATGATATATTTTTAAAATTTGGAACTGTTACAATTAATTGTTGGCGAATTTATATGTTCATATTAAATCGGGTGATATGCTATGATTCTTTAGCCGCTCAGTGATTCTGTTTGATCAATGTGCTGATTGCTGCATCCTTTATTTTAGCTCCATGTTAATCAATCTTATTTACTGTTACTCCGCTCTTTTGTTGTTGGAGTAGTTTCTCCTATATTTCCAAGGTTTATTCTTCATGCAATTTTTTGGAAGAAGCATGTATAGTCACTTTACTTTGTGTTTTAGTCAATTCTTTGTTTAATGAGGATATTGCTATGTTACTAGTTTTACAATACTGATTTGATAAATGTAAGCATCCTTATACCATCGATAGGCTAATATGTCATTTGAAGAAAACATTATAATAATTCAAAACTACATGGAAAAAAACAACAATTTGAGATTTTCTACATTTTTGCTGTCTTTTAGAATGTTTCTTGACTTCTGGTTCTATTACTGAATTTCCAAAAAAATCATGGAACTAGGGTCATGAATGTCTTCAATGTACTCAAGCTTGGACCTGTCTAGCAGTCTGCCGTTCATACATGATTATGCTTGCATTATTAAACCTGTAGTTACTTTTAATCTGATAATAAATAATAATTTTTTTTGGTTTAGTTGGAGTAAATTATGGTGAATTGCTATTTATTGGTTACTCTTGCATAACCAGTGCAACTCATACACTTTGCTCTCACATCCTCAATTCTTTGTTGTTAAACATGGGATTGGTTGCATATTTGTGCCTCTCAAGACTGTTAGTTTTGTGCAGCTCATGTCTTTGGTTGGTTCTGGGGACAGTTTGATGATATTCACATAGGGAACTCTAATCTTGGTTTCGCTCACAGTGAAGGATGGTAGTATGAAAAAACATTTGCACGTTGTTGGTTACGTTCAGGAACGCTTCTTAGCTTTTTATTCTTTTCCTTTATCGTGCTTGCTTTGTTTGTCCAAGACAAACTATAAAGACGTGTCCTTGTTTGGCTATAATTATTCTCCATTGACGCATGTCTAATTAAATTAGTATCTCTTGTTGTTCTTTCTCAACCATTTTGTTGCCTGAAATCCTTTTGATTAATATTGAAGATTTTGACAGAATTTTGAATATTTGATTTTGTCAAAATGAATGTCTTTCCTTCGTTGTCTCACTTGATTGTTTAACAAAGTTGAATGAATGAGAGTTCTGGGCTTTAAGTTCCAAGTGTAGTTGCTGATGTTAGCTTATGGTAACTTTGATTGTCTCTGCTTGGTTACAGTGAGACTGCATTTGTTTTAGGTGAAATATTTGATTACGAATCTAGGAGAGTTCAATTTTCCCTGTATTTTGTGGAATATGGACTGGTAGTTTGTCATGAAGCAGATATTACAAGTCATTTCACTGCCCAAAGCTATAAATATTTGCTTTTTGCATATAAATATTTACATGTTCCTTTACCGGCAATTCTAACTGTAATTACAAGGTCTTCTTTTGGTATTTCTACAACCAGGTACCTTAATCACTTATTGCCCCCAGCTCTCTCCCACCTCTAATCCCAATCAAAATTTTCCTTGCCCAAGTTACACATGAAGTTGAATATTTGCTATTATATTGCTGATGGTATTTCAGCTTATACGTGCTATTGATATCATGTTTCTATCTCTTGTGTCATTAGATTGCAAATATGTTTACGCAATTTCATCAGGTACATGATTACTTATCTCCGATTTACTCATGTACCTGATTAGATTTTTAGGATAATAACATGTTTGATTTTTCATTAGAAAGGAATATTTTAAAGTCTATCAATTCATTAGATGCCTTTGATTAATAATGTGCAAGACTATAAAAAAATAGAGTTCTTTGATTCCGTGCAACATGAATCCCTATGTTGGTTGATAATACTACATCAAATACTTCTTGACTCTCATGTGTATCTAATTTTGAACAGAGGAAAGCTGATCATGAATCAGGAAGGACGCTCAAGTAAAAATAAAAAATTAACAAAATGCATTGCAGCTGGATCACTTGCATTTTTGCGAAACCTAGAGGTTTCGTCATTAAAAACAAACAGAGTTATTATAGCTCCAAGGTTACTGCCTCTGCATTCTACTTCTACACCAGTACAAACAGTACATGAGCAAGTGCAACAAATGCCACTGAACTCTACACCTCTTGCATCACAAGCAGTGCATGAACAATTGCAGCATTCTACTTCTATAGGTGGATCACTACCTCTGCATTCTAGCAAAAACTTTTGCTAGAATATGCGATGTTTGATATATTTATCTTATTATTGTTTTAAATATGAACTTGCTAACTTTAATTTGAACTATTTTATACCACTTTTTATGTAACCAGAGAAAAAAGAAACAAACTTCTGAACCTCTATCAAGTAAGGACATCTTTGTGGCTACAAGAAAAAGAAAGTCTGGGCGAGTATACAAGGCCTCGTATACGGATACTCTTAATAAAATTGTACGAGTTACAAATTTAAAGTTTAATGATATTATTTGTTTGTTCTTAGTTAGTGACTCAATTTTATATACTTTCTAATTTAAAATTGACTCTATCTGGTCTTGTATGCTAAAATGGAAAGAATACAATCAATACAAGAAAGTGAAGATGGCAGTCAATCAGTTGACGCGTTTGCATCAATTATGGGACCTGAGCAACCAGGTCGCCTAAGACTGTAATGACGTGGGGGTTACCAAAACGGCCTTAAAAAGAAAAGTGGGAGATTTTGGACCATCTTCAAGTTCTACTGAGGAGATGATGCAGCAAAAATTGGAGGAAATGGAAGAAAGGATGCAACAAAGAATGCTGGAAATGTTCAAAGCACAAAAAGATGCTATGGAACTAGAAGTTGCAATTAACATCATTTCACAACTTAAGCGTCTGAATCCAGGAATACGTGTTGATCCTAACATGCTAGCTTTCAATGCTCGTTCACCTGGAAAAGCTTCCCTTCCTCTGCACAACAAGCTGCTATGTAACTAATCAATCGTCTATCTACTGGGATTAACAATCAAGGTCAGTACGTACTCCAAATGTTACACCCCTTTTTTTCTTTCTTCTTCTTCTTCTTGTTCTTCTTCTTCTTCTTCTGTTGCTTTTCTACCACTGCTCTCTCTAATAAGGCATAGTGACTGTTTGACGGGAAGTTGGTACAAAATAATCTAGTTAATCTCAAAGTATGCCTTCAACCAGTAACCCTAATTGTTGACTTAGACTTCAAATATAATTCCTGAATTAATCTCACTCACTATAAATTTAAGTTTAATGGAGCACCAGAAACTAATTGGATAAAATCTTCTATTTGTATGTACGAATTAACAACTTCCTCTAGAAGGGAAATGTAGCTGCTTTTCACGAATCTTAAATGTAGCAAAAAACTGTTCTCTCATCGTGCATCGAACTGTAATCTTAAGATTTTCCACCTTGCATGTACAAGTGCAGTCTTGGTTGGGGTAATACATGTGATGAATCAAGAAACTATCTCACCATTTTAGTTGTAATGGCATCTTATTTACTATCTTCTCTTCAAGAATCTTGGCAAGACAAATTATGTGCCTTAACTTGTATATTTGCCAAATCTTAAATTTCCTAGGAGATAATCCGGGTCTTCAACAAGAATTGCATGATTTCACATTCGGCATATATAGAGTATAGGAACATCTTCCCAATTAGGGCTCTAGGAGAATACCGATCTCATGTATTTAAAGCTGAAGTGAGTGGCAAATTCTAGATGATTTTGGCAGTGAATATAGATTTTCAAGTGCAAAAATTTCTGATGTCATAGGGGGTTTGTTATTTGATTCTGTCCCGACCCCAAATACCGATCGTGATGGCGCCTATCACATTACAAGGCAAGCCAAACCAACCAATTAATCACATCTCATTTTCATTTAATAAGCCATTTTCTAACACGGTTTAAATACCAAACTTTTATAATAAGCATTTAAATGAAACAAAATATATATGCGGAAGTCGAATAAACATGAAACTACACAGCCCCAAATATCTGGTGTCACGAGTCAAGAGCCTCTAATACATGACTGAATGTCTAATACATCATTATTCTAGAAAAATGCGGAAGAGCAAGATAGGGAGGAGAAAACAGGGCTGCGGATGCCATGCAGCTACCTTGCAATCTCCGTCAAACACTGGATCAGCTGAGGACCCTCACTCGGCCGCTCGGGCACCTGGATCTGCACACAAGGTGCAGGGAGTAACGTGAGTACGCCAACTCAGTAAGTAACTAAAGTAAATAAGGACTGAAAGCAATGACGAGCAGTTAAAAATCATATAACTGAATAAACAACAGGATAACAGATCAAACTCCAAAGTTTAAAGCCATCTTTCGTCATAAAATCATCAATTTCAGTTTAAACACTTGAAATCTCATACTTAGCAGTTTTTCCAACAGGGGCTTGTTTTAAAAGAAGAGTGAAATCATTGAAAATGTCATAACTGGCCCCCTCGGGCAAGGTATCACTCAGAATATGGCCTCTCGGGCAGCCTCTCAGTCACGCGTGACTCACTCTCGTCACTTAGTACTCACTCTCAGCACTCAGGCTCATTAATATCTCATAATAATAGAAATTATAACTGCTGCGGCGTGCAGCCCGATCATTAATTTATAGTCGACTACGCTCACTGGGTGTGCAGACTTCGAAGGGGCTCCTACAGCCCAAGCGTCATATCGCTGCGGCGCGTAGCCCGATCCAATATATATATATATCACTGCGGCGTGCAGCCCGATCCAATATATAAGTATCGCTGCGGCGTGCAGCCTGACCCAATATTTCATACATATATAAATATCCTCACCGCTAAGTTCTCAACCTCTCTCAGTCATTAACCTCACAGCCTCTCGGGCATAATAGTGGAAATTGGGGAACTCAGTCCAAACAGTTCTCACATTTAGAAGTGGAGTGATAAAACCAGTTTTAAACACTTAAACAGGTAAAGCATGATTGAAGATATGCTTTTAGCAAGTAAAGTGAGGAAAAATAGTCAAAATGCTCCTACGGGTCTCTACAGGTCGGCACAAGGCCCCAAACATGGCATACAGCCCATAATACAGTATAAATGACTAAAATACGGACTAACACAAGATTTCCAAATCAAATAAACAGCTTTGTAGTCGCTACGGGATGGACCAAGTCACAATCCCTACCGGTGTACGCCCACACGCTCGTCACCTAGCATGTGTGTCATCGCATTTATCAAAACAAGTCAAATACCGGGGTTTTGTACCCTCAGTTCCAGATTTACAATGGTTACTTACCTCAAACCGGTGAAAATACTATCCCGCGACGCCCTTGCCTCTCGAATCGGCCTCCAATCGCGTCGTATCTATCCAAAATCAGAATCACGGCGTCAAAATATGCTAAGGGAGCGAAGCCCAAGCGAAAACAATCAAATAATACCAAAAATCCCGAAATTGGCCAAAATCGACCCTGGGCCCACGTCCCGAAACTCGATAAAAATCACATAAACGGAATCCTTATTCTCCCACGTGTCTATACATACCAAGAACATTGAAATCGGAGTCCAAATGACCCCTCAAATTCTCATTTAAAGTCTCGTAATCTCAAGTCCTAATTCCTCAATATTAGGCTTAGATTCCATGATTTATTAGGTAGATTTCATAATAGAATCGAGTTTTAAGTCCAAAATACTTACCTCCAAATGATTCCCCTTGAATCCCTCTTCAATATCCTTCAAAAAGCTCCAAAAACGACAAACAATGGAAGAAATAAGCCTCAAATTCGCGGACTAGACGACCTTTTAAACTTTCTGCCCAGGCCTAAATTCCTTCATTGCGATCGCGGGACATCCTTCGTGATTGCGAAGCACAAACTCACAACTCCCAAAATTAACATTATGCGAACGCGTAAAGTCCCACGCGAACGTGATGTTCAGGCATCTAACACTACGCGATCGCGGACTGGCTACCGCGTTCGCAAAGAACAAACTCCAGCCAAAACCCCTGGTCCACTTAAGTCTACGCGAACGCGACCCACTCCACGCGTTCGCGATCAACAATGCCTTCACCTTACGCGATCCCATCCCCAACTTCGCGAATGCATTGAGCAAACCGGACTGCCCCCACAATAGCTCTACGCGATCGCGAGACCCCTTACGCGATCGCGAAGAGTAAAAACTCTGCAACAGTTGAAACAAAAATCTGCAATTTTCTTCAACTTAAAATGATCCGTTCAACCCTCCGAAACTCACCCGAGGTCCCCGGGACCTCAACCAAAGGCACCAACATAACTCAAATCCTTAAACAAACTTGTACCAATCTTCAAAACACCTCAAACAACATCAAATCAACCAAAACACATCAGATTTAAGCCTAAGTTTCCAAAATCTTCCGAATTCGCTTTTGATCAAAAACCCAACCAAACAACGTCCGAGTGACTTGAAATGTTGCACACACATCCCAAATGACACAACGGAACTACTGTAACTCTCGGAAAACCATTCCGACCCCTATATCAAATTCTCACCTACTAACTGGAAATCGCCAAAAATCCACTTTCGCCAATTCAAGCCTAAATCTACTCCGGACCTCCAAAACTCATTCCGATCACTCTCCTAAGTTCCAAATCACCTCCCGAAGCTAACCGAACCATAGGAACTCACATCTGAGCCCTCTAACACATAAGTCAACATCCGGTTGACTTTTCCAACTTAACCTTCCTCAAAAGAGACTAAGTGTCTCAAACCTTACCAAATCCTTTCCGAACCCTAACCAATCAACCCGATTACATATAGGACCATTGTTCTAAACAATAAGAAGCAGAAATGGGGGAAACGGAGTGGTAACTCATTAGACGGCTGGACGGGTCGTCATATCCTCCCCAACATAAACAAACGTTCGTCCTCGAACGAGTCAAGAAACATACCTGAAGCCTCAAAAAGGTGAGGATATCTGCTCCGCATCTTCCGCTTGGTCTCCCGGGTAGCCTCCTCCACGGGCCGACCTCTCCACTGCACTTTCACTGAAGCTATATCCTTTGACCTCAAATTTCAAACCTGACGACCCAACATAGCTACTTGCTCCACATCATAAGTCAAATCATCATCCAACTGAACTGAGCTGAAATCCAGAACATGAGACGGATCCCCAATATACTTCCGGAGCATAGAAACATGAAATACCAGATGCACACTCGACAAGATGGGTGGCAAAGCAAGCTCATAAGCCACCTCCCCAATCCTCCGAAGCACCTCAAAAGGCCCAATGAACCGAGGACTCAATTTCCCTTTCTTTCCAAATCTCATAACACCCTTCATGGGTGAAACCTTCAACAGAACCTTCTCGCCAACCATGTAGGACACATCCCGAACCTTCCTATTAGCATAGCCCTTCTTCCTCGACTGCGTTGTGCGAAGCCTCTCCTGAATCACATTCACCTTTTCTAAAGCATCCTGCACCAAGTCTGTCCCCAATAGCCTAGCCTCACTGGGCTCGAACTAACCAACAGGAGATCTACACCGCCTCCCATACAAAACCACATACGGAGCCATCTGAATACTCGACTGGTAGCTATTGTTATAAGCAAACTCTGCAAGCGGTAGAAACTGATCCCATGACCCTCCGAAATCAATGACACAAGCACGCAACATGTCCTCCAATATCTGAATAGTGCGCTCGGACTGCCCGTCCGTCTGTGGGTGAAAAGCTGTGCTCAACTCAACCTGAGTACCCAACTCTCGCTGCACAGACCTCCAAAACTGTGTAGTAAACTGAGTGCCCCTATCTGAAAGGATGGAAACTGAGTCACCATGCAAACGGAAAATCTCACGGATATAGATCTCTGCCAACCGCTCTGAAAAATAGGTAGTACACACAGGAATGAAGTGCGCGAACTTGGTCAGCCAATCCATAATCACCCAAATAGCATCGAACTTTCTAAAGTCTGTGGAAGTCCAACAACAAATTCCATAGTGATCCTCTCCCACTTCCACTCGGGAACATCCATCTGCTGAAGCAAGCCACCCGGTCTCTGATGTTCATATTTCACCTACTGACAATTGAGACACCGAGCTACAAATCCCACAATGTCTTTCTTCATTCTTCACCAATGGTCACATCTCTAGCATCATCGTGCTGAACTATGTCCTTATGGACTAGCAAATGCGGATCATCATACTGGCGCTCTCTGATGCGATCATATAAGGAAGACCGAGAAACCATGCAAGCCAATACCCGACTGGGCTCCGAAATGTCCAATCACACGAACCGATTGGCCAAGGCCTGAACATCAACCACAAGAGGTCTCTCCCCAGCTAGGATATATGCCAAACTCCCCATACTCACCGTCTTTCGGCTCAAAGCACCGGCCACCACATTGGCCTTCCCCGGATGGTACAATATAGTGATATCATAATCCTTAAGCAACTCCAACCACCCCCACTACCTCAAATTTAGATCCTTCTGCTTGAACAAGTGCTGGAGGCTACGATGATCAGTAAACACCTCACAAGACACACCATACAAGTAATGCCTCCAAATCTTCAACGCGTGAACTATGGCAGCCAACTCCAAATCATGAACGGGGTAGTTCTTCTCATGGGGCTTCAACTGACGAGAAGCATAAGCAATAGCACTACCCTGCTGCATCAAAACACAACCAATACCCACTCTCGAAGCATCACACAACTCGGTATATGAACCTGAAGCTGATGGCAAAACTAACACTGGAGCCGTGGTCAAAGTTGTCTTGAGCTTTTGAAAGCTCTCCTCACACTCGTCCGACCATACAAATGAAGCACCCTTCTGAGTCAACTTGGTCAAGGGCGATGCGATAGATGAGAATCCCTGAACAAACTGGCGATAATAGCCTGCCAAACCAAGAAAGCTGCAAATCTCTATAGCTAAGGACGGTCTGGGCCAACTCTGAACCGCCTCTATCTTCTTCATATCAACCTGAATACCCTCGCTGGACACCACGTGCCCCAAGAAAGCTACTGAACTGAGCCAAAACTCACACTTGGAGAATTTAGTATAAAGCTTCTCCTCCCTCAATATCTGCAACACAACTCTCAAATGCTCCGCGTGCTCCTCCTGAATACGCGAACAAACCAGAATATCATCAATGAAGACTATAACAAACGAATCGAGATAAGGCCGGAACACGCTGTTCATCAAATGCATGAACGCTGCTGGGGCATTGGTCAGCCCAAAAGACATCACCAAGAACTCATAATGACCATAACGGGTCCTGAAAGCTGTCTTAAGAATATCCGAGTCCCTGATCTTCAACTGGTGATAACCCGAACGGAGATCAATCTTGGAGAACACTCTCGCTCCCTGAAGCTGGTCAAACAAATCGTCATTGCGAGGCAATGGATACTTGTTCTTAATTGTTACTTTGTTCAATTGCCTATAATCAATGCACATCCTCATAGTGCCATCCTTCTTCTTCACAAATAGAACCGGCGCACCCCAGGGTGACACACTAGGCCGAATGAACCCCTTATCAAGGAGTTCCTGAAGCTGCTCCTTTAACTCTTTCAACTCCGTTGGTGCCATACGATACGACGGAATAGAGATGGGCTGAGTGCCTGGCACAAGGTCAATACCAAAATTAATATCCCTGTCCGGTGGCATGCCCGGCAGGTCTGCAGGAAACACATCGGGAAAATCCCTCACAACTGGAGCAGAATCAACATTGGGAGTCTCAGCTCCAACATCCCTCACAAAGGCTAGATACGAAAGACATCCCTTCCCAACCATACGTTAGGCCTGCAAGAATGAGATCACTCTGTTGGGAACATAATCAGTCAAACCTCGCCACTCAATCCGTGGCACACCCAGTATAGCCAATGTGACTGTCTTAGCATGACAGTCCACAATAGCACGACACGGAGATAGCCAATCCATGCCCAAAATAATATCGAAATCCACCATACACAATAATAAAAGATCCACTCGGGTCTCTAGACCCCCAATAGTCACCACATATGAGCGGTACACACGGTCTACAACAACAGTATAGCCCATTGGAGTAGATACAAGAACAAGTGAAACAAGAGACTCGCGGGGCATATCCAGATAACGGGCAAAGCATGATGACACATAAGAAAAGGTGGAACCGGGATAAAATAATACAGATGCATCTCTGTGGCAGACTAAAACAATACCTGAAATCACGGCATCTGAAGCAGCAACATCTGGTCTACCTGGGAGGGCATAGAAACGAGCATGACCACCACCTGATCGACCTCCCCCTCTAGGGCGACCCCTAGCTGACTAACCTCCACCCCTAGCTGGCTAGGTAGGTGGTGAAGTAATTGGAGCAGAAGTCGAGCGCTGACCCCTCTGCTGAGACTGACCATCATGAAGACGAGGACACTGCCTCCTCATTTTCGCAAACTCTCCATACTCATAACAACTCCCCGGTGCAGGAGATGGGGACTGAAGGGAACCCTTGGCACCGGAATGACCAGTAGAAGGACCTGGCATGGAAGAACCCTGCACTGATGGAGCACGGGATGAACTCTAGGCTGGAAGGGCACTAAGTGATGAATGACTCTAATGAGAACTGTGAAAACCATGACCCGATGATGCTCCACGGTAACCTAGGCGAGCTGAATGAGCCTGCCTGAAAGGACAGCCTCTGCTCTGCTGGAACTGACCCCTCGAAGGAGTACTGCTATAGCTACCAGATCCCCGATGCCTCTTGGCCTCCCTCTCCTCTCGCTCCTAGCGGCGAACCAACTCAATCTCACGAGCAATGTCAACAACCTCCTCGAAGGTAGAACCTGTCACCCTCTTCCTAGTCATGAGAATCCGAAGGTGATATGTGACGCCATCAACAAACCTCCTGATCCTCTCCCGATCTATGGGAACCAACCAAACCGCATGATGGGCTAACTCGGAGAACCACATCACATACTGCTTCACACTCATCTCTCCCTGACGCAACTGCTCAAACTGCCTGCGCAGCTCCTCTCGACGAGACTATGGCACATACTTCTCCAGAAAGAGAACAGAGAACTGCTGCCAAGTAAGGGGCGCTGCACCAACAGGCCTACGTCTCTCATACGCCTCCTACCAAGTGAAGGCAGCCCTAGAAAACTGAAAGGTGGTAAATGCCACACCACTGGCCTCTAGAATCCCCGCTGTACGAAGCATCCTCTGGCACTTATCCAAGAAACCCTAGGCATCCTCTCCCTCTGCACCGCTGAAAGTCGGAGGCTAGAGTCTACCAAACCTCTCTAGTCGACGCTGCTCGTCGTCCGGCATAACTGGTACCGCAAACTCCTGAGCTGGTGCAACCGGTTGGGCTGGAGGTGCCCCCGATGTCTGGAATCCCTGCACAACCTGCTCAGGTGTGCGAGCAACGGGAGTCTGGGTGCATCCCCCGGCCTGAGAAGTAGCTGCGGCTATAGTAACTAAGACCACCTGAGCCAAACTGGTACACACTGATAAGATCTGAGTTAAAGCCTCCTGAAGGCCTGGAATCACAATAGGCACAGCAGGTGCCTGAGCTGGTGCTGCTGTAGCATCCACAGCTGGGACCTGATCAGGAACTGGGGCAGCTGGTGGGTCTGCAGGTGCTGCTCTAGCTGCTCTGCCCCTGCTACAACCTCATCCGCGACCTCGGCCTCTGGGTGGCCCCAGCTGGTGGTACTGGCGGTCGTCCATCCGGCCCAGTAGCACGTGTCCTCACCATCTGTGAGAGAATGGAATAACAGAAGTTTAGTACTCGGATCAACAGATTCGCACGACAAGAATTTCAAGAATATGAAGTTTTCCTAAAGGTTCTGTAGCCCCTCGAGGATAAATACAGACGTCTCTGTACCGATCCGCGAGACTCTACTAAACTGGCTCATGACTCGCGAGACCTATGTAACCTAGGCTCTGATACCAACTTGTCACGACCTAAAATACCGGTCGTGATGGCGCCTATCAGATTACTAGGCAAGCCAAATCAACCAATTAATCACAACTCATTTTCATTTAATAAGACATTTTATAACATGGTTTAAATACCAAATTTTCATAATAAGCATTTAAAAGCAACAAAATATATATGCGGAAGTCGAATAAACATGAAACTACACAGCCCCAAATATCTGGTGTCATGAGTCTAGAGCCTCTAATACATGACTGAATGTCAAATACATCATAACTCTAGAAAAATACGGAAAAGAACAAGATAGGGAGGAGAAAACAGGGTTGCGGACGCCATGCAGCTACCTTGCAATCTCCATCAAACACTGGATCAGTTGAGGATGCTCACTCGGCCGCTCGGGCACCTGGATCTGCACACAAGGTGCACGGAGTAACGTGAGTACGCCAACTCAGTAAGTAACTAAAGTAAATAAGGACTGAACGTAGTGACGAGCAGTTAAAAATCATATAACTGAATAAACGACAGGATAATAGATCAAACTCCACAGTTTAAAGCCATCTTTCGTCATAAAATAGTCAATTTCAGTTTAAACACTTGAAATCTCATACTTAGCAGTTTTTCCAACAGGGGCTTGTTTTAAAAAAAGAGTGAAATCAGTGCAAATGTCATAACTGGGCCCCTCGGGCAAGGTATCACACAGAATATGGCCTCTCAGGCAGCCTCTCAGTCACTCGTGACTCACTCTCGTCGCTCAGTACTCACTCTCAGCACTCAGGCTCATTAATATCTCATAATAATAGAAATCATAGTAACCGCTGCGGCGTGTAGCCCGATCCATAATTTATAGTGGACTACACTCACTGGGGGTGTGCAGACTCCGGAGGGGCTCCTACAGCCCAAGCGTCATATTGCTGCGACGCGCAGCCCGATCCAATATATATACCGCTCCGGCATGCAGCCCGATCCAATATATAAGTATCGTTGCGGCGTGCAACCTGACCCAATATTTCATACATATATAAATATCCTCATTGCTAGATTCTCAACCTCTCTCCATCATTAACCTCACAATCTCTCGAACATAACAGTGGAAATTAGGGAACTGAGTCCAAATAGTTCTCACATTTAGAAGTGGAGTGATAAAACAAGTTTTAAACACTTAAACAGGTAAAACATGGCTGAAGATATGTTTTTAGCAAGTAAAGTGAGGAAATACAGTGAAAATGCCCCTAAGGGTCTCTACAGGTCGGCACAAGGCCCCAAACATGGCATACAACCCATAATACAGCATAAATGACTAAAATACGGAATAACATAAGATTTCCAAATCAAATATGCGGCTTAGTAGTCGCTACGGGACGGACCAAGTCAGAATCCCTACCAGTGCACGCCCACACACTCGTCACCTAGCATGCGCGTCACCGCATTTATCAAAACAAGTCAAATACCGGGGTTTTGTACCCTTAGTTCCAGATTTACAATGGTTAATTCCCTCAAACTGGTGAAAATACTACTCCGCGACGCCCTTGCCCCTCGAATCGGCATCCACTCACGTTTTATCTATCGAAAATCAGAATCACGGCGTCATAATATGCTAAGGGAACGAAGCCCAAGCGAAAACAATCAAATATACCAAAAATCCAAAATTGGCCAAACCCAAACCCCGGGCCCACGTCTTGATACTCGGTAAAAATTACATCAATGGAATCCTTATACTCCCACGAGTCCATACATACCAAGAACACTGAAATCGGAGTCCAAATGACACCTCAAGTTCTCATTTAAAGTCTCTTAATCTCAAGCCCTAATTCCTCAATTTTGGCTCAGATTCCATGATTTATTAGGTAGATTTCATAATAGAATCGAGTGTTAAGTCCAAAATTCATACCTCCAAATGATTCCCCTTGAATCCCTCTTCAATCTCCTTCAAAAAGCTCCAAAAATGACCAATAACGGAAGAAATAAGCCTCAAATTCGCGGACAAGACGACCTTTTAAACCTTCTGCCCAGGCCTAAATCCCTTTATCGCGATCGCGGGACATCCTTCGCGATCGCGAAGCACAAACTCACAGCTCCCAAAATTAACCCTATGCGAACGCGTAAAGTCCCACGCGAATGCGATGCTCAGGCATCTAACACTACGCGATCGCGGACTGGCTACCGCGTTCGCAAAGAACAAACTCCAACCAAAACTCTTGGTCTACTTAACTCTACGCGAACGCGACGCACTCCACGCGTTCGCGATCAACAATGCCTTCACCTTATGTGATCGCATCCGTGGCTTCGCGAACGCACTGAGCAAACCGGACGGCCCCCACAACAGCTCTACGCGATTGCAAGACCCCTTACGCGATCGCGAAGAGTAAAAACTCTGCAATAGCTGAAACCAAAATCTGCAATTTTCTTCAACTTAAAATGATCCGTTCAACCCTCCGAAACTCACCCGAGGCCCCGCGAGACCTCAACCAAAAGCACCAACATAACCCAAAACCTTATTCAAACTTGTACCAATCTTCAAAACACCTCAAACAACATCAAATCAACCAAAGCACATCGGATTCAAGCCTAAGTTTCAATAATCTTTCGAATTCCGCTTTTGATCAAAAACCCAACCAAACCACGTCCGAATGACCTAAAATTTTGCACAAACATCCTAAATGACACAACGGAACTACCACAACTCTCAGAATTCCATTCTGACCCGTATATCAAAATCTCACCTACCAACTGGAAATCGCCAAAAATCCACTTTCGTCAATTCAAGCCTAAATCTACTCTGGACCTCCAAAACTCATTCCGATCACGCTCCTAAGTCCCAAATCACCTCCCGAAGCTAACCGAACCATGGGAACTCACATCCGAGCCCTCTAACACATAAGTCAACATCCGATTGACTTTTTCAACTTAACCTTCCTCAAGAGAGACTAAGTGTCTCAAACCTTACCAAATCCTTTCCGAACCCTAACCAATCAACCCGATTACATATAGGACCATTATTCTAAATAATAAGAAGCAGAAATAGAGGAAACAGAGCGATAGCTCATGAGACGACTGGCCGGATCGTCACTGATTCTGATCATGAGCCAAGAAAGGATGGTAGTAATTTCAAAAAATTTGGAGTTCCAAACATTGGAATTAATGCTTTTCCTGTTAAGGAAAGTGATATTAATACTAGTATGGATGATTCAGCTTTTATAGATTTGAAACTTGATTTATCATCATCATAACCAAGATGGGATTTTTATGGTAAAAAACGTAGTAATGGTTCAGATTATGGATATGATTCTGCAGCTTCAATGGCGAATTTCTGTTAACATCATCATCAATCAATTTTTTCCTGAATGAATATGCTTATAACTTTGGTTTTGATGATTTAGATATGTTACTAATTTTGGCTTCTTTCATTTGTGTGAACTTGTTTCTTTCTGCTTGAAGCTTTGTGCTTTATGCATTGTTCATGGATTATACCCATTCTTATAATGGTAAACCAACCCTTGAAGGGTAATGACTTTATTTATTCTCTTTTGTAGGTGGAGCAACTGAATAAAGGGAAGATGGAGATAGTGAAGATCTAGACCTTACTTAAGAAGAACTTTGAATTGTTGTCGATATTCTAGGACTCTTTTGTTATCAACATTTGAAACTTTAACTTTTGAAGTGTTGAACTGTAAAACTTATGTGATTGGGTTAAAACATTTTGCTATTATGGTTATTCTTAGCTTATTGGACATGAAAGATTATAAAGTGTTTTATCTTTTTATTTATATAATTTCCAGGTTATTACAAATATTTCTAGGTAGTAATGTCAAGTAAATTTCTACAATAGCCTAAAAGAATCGCTGCAATAAGCACAAATGCCGTTGCCATAGACATTCTAAATCGTTCAGATAAGTCTTGCAAACCGTTCCAAAAACTGCTACAACTCAAACAATTGGCAATTCAAACCGTTGCAATAGAAATAAAACCGTTACGATAGCGTAATAAAATCATTAGAATATCTATAAATAAATGTAGCAATAGCTTACGTAACCGTTGCAATAAATTATATGGTAACGGTTTTCAACCGCTATAGTAAATAATATGGTACCGGTTTACAACCGTTGCATTAAACTCTATGGTAACGGTTTTAAACCGTTGTAGTTGAAATGAATATAGAGGGAAAACCGTTGCGATAGCTGGCTCTATAGCAACGGTGTGGTTAACCGTTGCAAAAACCGTTGCTCTAGATCTATTGGCACGCGAGCGGATGTAACGGTCGCTAAACCGTTCCAATACATCTATGGCAATGGTTTACCTATTAGTTGCAACGATTTTTCCGCTGTTGCCATAGGCCCATTTTCCAGTAGTGTGTCTTTCTATTGACACATCTGGTTTTATTTTTATTTTAAACACCCACTTAGACCTTATTCTGGGGACTAACATCCAAGTTTCATTTTGATGTAAGGCTGCTAATTCTTCTTGCATTGCTTTAAGTTAGTGAGGGGAACTAAGAGCTTCCTTTATAGACTTACGCTCTTCCATTTTTGTTTGTACAACAGCTAGTGAGGAATGCGGTTATAAGAAGGTACTTAGCTTTGAGTGTGGTGACCTCTATGGGTTTGAGCAGTGGCTTTAGGTTCAACTTAAACCATATTTCTGCTGGAGGTGCTTCATCTTGGGCATTAAAGAAGTGTGACAAGTCCACTTCTAATTGCAATCCTCTTGGATCTGTCACTATGAACTGTAGAGGTGTTTCAACTGAGTGAGAGGCTTATGATTTTTGCATGTCTGCAGAAGGCTCATTACATTGTTTGTGACCTCCACAACCTCATCATGATAAGACTCATAAGCATTATTGTGATCAGCAGTTGGAAAAACAGTTTGAGCAGCAACACCATCATTTTGATCAGCAATATCAACATATTGTTTATCAGTTTGATAATTTGAAACATCATCTACAGTAGCATTATGATAAGCTCCCAACACTTCCTCTACAGCTGTAGAATTTGATGAACCAGACTTGGCCTGTGATTCTGAAAAAAATTCAAAAAATATGGCCATATGACTAGAGTCATTTGATACACTGTCAGTCTTGTTTTCATGCACACAGGGAAGTGTTATTTCATCATAGTAACCAATGAACATACAGGGATATGCAGATGAGAACTTGTGTTTTCCTTTTAAGTAAGGGAAACACTTACACCTAAACACTTTAAAACTGTAGCAATCAAGGTGTGAACCATGTGATTTATAAAATGGTGTTTCCTTTTTAGGCACAGATGATGTTAACCTATTTTTCAGGAATACTGCTTTGAGAAATTATATCCATAGGTATAGAGGTAACTTAGAAAGTGGCAGTAATATTAATTCAGTTTCCACTATATGTCTATGCTTCCTTTTTACAATGTCATTTTGCTCAGGGGTGTGAGGACAAGAAATATGTCTTACAGTGCCACAATTTTCTAGGTACTTACTAAATTTAGAACTTGAAAATTCACCACCTCCATCACATTGAAAGATCTTAATTCTCTTTCAAAACTGTTTCTCAACCTTTTTGTGAAATTTGATAAATAGTTCAAGGAAATCAAAATTTCTTTTTTAAGGATACATCCATGTATATCTACTATGATTATCAAAAAAGCATAATATTTCACATGATGGAGGGAGGGGGGAGGGGGTCAATAGGAGTAGGACCCACAATTCACGGTGAAATTTCAATAAAGGTTCTTTCTCAACATTATTTCTCAACTTGAATGGTCGTTTACAACTTTTTTCCATTTGACAACTAACACAAATTGTAGGAGTTTTATTCCAGCATGTGATATTGATACACTTATTATTACTAAGTACTTCTAAGAACCAAGAATTTGGATGCCGAAGTCTGGCATGCCAAATATCACTAGAGCTCCTCCTTGTCATGGTTGCACTCAAAGCAAGCAGGTTGTCCACCTTTAAGGCATATATCTCTCCTTTTTTAGCACCCCTGGCCATCTATTTCCATGTCCTCTTATCCTTTACAATAAAAGATGATTCATCAAGCTTAATGGAACGACAATTATCTCTAGTAATCTTACTTACTGATAATAGATTCTTTTTGAGTTTAGGAACTAATAGAACTTCACATCCTTAAACCAGAAATTGTTCCTTTTCCGACATGTGTGATACTTAGTTCGTGTCTATTTACTACAATAATTTTATTATTCCCACTATAAGGTTTAAGGTTGGATAAGTTACCTATATTGTTGGTCATGTGAGTACTTGCCCCTGAATCCACATGGTGAGCATTATTTCCACCATTTTGACTATTCACATTGAGTGTAGCAAGGGCCTGTAGCAAATCTTCTTGTGCTTGATAAGAAAATTCCCACATGTAGAAGCACTTTATTGTAGTATGATTATTCCTTCCACATATATGGTAGGCTGATGATCCCGAGCTTTCTTGTCCCTTAGCAGCATTTTCAGATTATTGAGACTTTTGATTGTTATTCTGAACAGCAGGCCTGAAGCCTCTACCCTTTGAGCTGTAGTTCATATTACCTCTCTTGTTTGAGAAGTTTCCTTTACCTTTGTTGTTGTATGTCCTTTGTTCTGCAAATTCCAAATTGTGATTCACTTGTTGTGATCATCTCCTTTATCCTCTTTGAGATCAAAGCCTATTACAGAAGTGACCAACTAACTCAGAGTTGGACAAGGTGCTTTGCCAAGCATTACAATCTTAAAAATTTTGTATTTAGGACCCATACCTATAGCAAAATTAATGACCTTTCTATCATCATCTACAGGCTTGTGTATGGCAACAAAGCCATCACAAATGCCTTTGAATTCCTCAAATACTCATCAATGGTTCTGTTGCCAAGCTTGATGGTTTGAAGTTGTTGCTTCAACCGGAATTCCTTGTCCTTTGTTGCCTGCAGATAAGTTTCTTCAAGTCATTACCACATCTGTTTAGCAGTTGTGCATCGCACAATGAGATACATACTCTCATCTGACATCGTCCCAAATATCCAACTCCTCAGCCTGTCATCAACAGTATCGACCTTTTTGTCACTTCTTTTGTCAACTCCTTCCAATGTCCTTATCACTACTTTTACTGGTGCCTTCTACATTTATAAGTTCCTGATTTCCCTTAATGAGCTCATTCAACCTCATTACTTGGATAAGCCGCATCATTTTTGTTCTCCATAATGGATAGTTAGAAGACTTCAACTTCACAGTACATGAAGCAATAAGATGATGAAGGGAGGCTATTGAGAAAGTGCTGGAAGCCATATGAGCAAGATTGTTATTGTGTAGCAAAAACTGAATTTGGGTAGCAGAATTAGACAATGTCGAGAAGGCAGTATATTACTCATTCAATCAATTATATAAGCCTATATATTTTTACATGATATTGATCCTATATTTTAGGCTATATAACATAGAGTGAAACTCTTATAGGATGAACAATACAAGAGTCCTAACTCTAATAAATTTAAATTAAGTGATCGAGTAGTTATCAAGTTTTTCAACTTGTTCATTATCTTCAACAGATAGTATCATATCATGTGATCAAGAATGTATCTAGGCTCGCTTAGCCCATAGCTAGTATTAGAGCGAGGTTTAAGTCAAATTCAAAGCAGGTTATTAGTGCTTGATTTTCTTACTATATTTGAGTTTTCCTTTTCCTTAAAGGAATGACAACACATTACCATAATTGGTTAATTTTTTTCCTAAAAGGAAAGTATAAATATCTTTTTCCTAATCCTTTCGAAGAACCATTTGAGCTCCTATAAACTGAGACTCATTTCTTCTTGCTTGCCACCACCCACAATGTAGTCCTTATAAGGGGTTAGAGAGTATTGTTTAGAGAGAATTTGTAATAACAAGTATTAGCATGTTACTTGTGTAAACCTCTTTAAAAGTAAACTTTGTGAGGTTATTCTATCGTACTATCGATATTTTTGTACTCTTGTTTATACCGTGGATTACTCATCTCTACCCGTAGATGTAGGTAAAATGATCGAACCCCTTTAAATTTTTATGTCTTCTCGGTATATTTGTCTTTTATTTTCTAATGATCATTGTTCAAGGTTTGATTGTTAAAATTTGTATGATACGTAATTATTTCGTTCCTAAAAAGTGATATGTAATGATCCAGCCGATTGTTTGAGTATTTTAGCCTCGTTTCCCTATTTATTGCCTCCTCTATGTTCAATTGTGGTTATGTGACTTTCGGATGGTTGGTTTGGTTTTGGGAAAGTTTCGCAGTGAATTGGGACATTCAATCCAAGGTTGAAAGCTTAAGTTGGAAGAGTTAATCGGAGTTTTACTTTTATATAGACGACTCCGGAATGGACTTTTGATGGTTCCGAAAGCTTCTTATGGTAATTTTAGACTTAGACGTATATCTGTATATTAATTTGGAGGTCTGTAGGTTGATTTGAGGATTTTTGAAAAAAGTTAGAAAGTTGAAAGTTTGAAAGGTTGATAGGTTTGAGCGGGTGTTAAATTTATTGATATCGGGTTCGAATTGTGGTTTCGGGAGTTGGTACAGCTCCGTTGTGCCATTTGGGACTTGCATGGAAAATTTGAGCTCATTCAGAGTTGGTTGGATATGATTCGGCATTAGTTTTAGAAGTTGAATGTTCATTTATTCAATAAGCTTGAATTGGGGTGCGATTTCTACATTTAATATTGTTTGATGTGATTTAAGGCCTCGAATATGTTCGTGCTGTGTTTTAGGACTTGATGGTATATTGGGACGTGGTCTCGGGGATTCGGATTGAATCCAAGTTCATTTTGGACTTGGAGAATTTATGGATGCCTGTTGAGTTCTGGTGCAATCGCGCCTGCCAGGGTATGGCCGCAGATGCGGCACCACAGAAGTGGCTCGTTGGCCATAAATGCGAGCTTTGGGTTGGGAAGCTCGGTCCGCAAGTGCGGAGGATCTTGCGCAGGTACAACCGCGGATCGAGATTTCTTCCACAGAAGTATAGTTTGGTCTATTGGCTTAGGAATGCAGGTGCGGTCATTTTCCATAGAAGCGGATGTGCAAAAGCACGTAGGGGTCCCTAGAAGCGGAAGCACAGATGTGTCTTATGTCCGCGAAAATGAAAATTACTGAGCCTAAGTGGAAGCCGCAACTGCGATGAATTTTTCGCAGATGTGGTGTCACAGATGCGTCAGTAGGCCCCCACATGCAAAATGCTAGGGCTAAAATAGAGAAGATCGAGGGTTATATTTTATTTTTCACATTTTGAGTTAGAGAGCTCGGTTTTGGGCAATTTTGGAAGGGATTTTCAAGGATTGGATCGAGGTAAGTATTTGTTACTCAAATTTGTTATTATTTATGATTCCATCATTGTTTTAATTATTTAATATTGATATGAGTTGGAGAAATTGGGAGATTTTTTAAAAACTTTTCTAGACAATAAATTGAGGATTTGAAGGTCAGTTTGAGATCGGAATTGGATAATTTTGGTATGTTGGACTCGTATCGGAATGGGTGTTTGAATTTTATAATTTTTTTCAGATTCCGAGGTGTGAGCCCGGGTTTGACCTTTTGAGTTGACTTTTTTATTTTCTTTATAGATTGCAACTTTATTATCCTGGCTTGTAATTATGGTATTAAGTTATTTTGGCTAGATTTAAGTCGTCCGGAGTTGATTTTCGCGGGAAAGGCTTATTAGTAGATTGATTTAGCTAGTCTGAGGTAAGTATCTTACCTAACTTTGTATGGGAGAAATATCCCTTAGGACTTGGGTTGATTTGTGTTATTTGGATTATGTGAAAAACATGCAAACGAGGTGACGAGTATGTACACAGACTTATATGTGGTATTTTGACCGCTTTAGACTCTTAGACTCTTTCATGCATTTAATTAGAAATTGTAATATCATGTTATATCTTTCATTGTCAAATTGCTCTTACATGCTTTACTTGATGTTGTTATCACATGCTCTATCCCTTATTGTCAAACATGCTCTTATATGCCTTAATTGCCTTTGCTATCTCTCTTATTGTCATGTTACCTCCTTTATTGTCGAATTATTCTTATTTGGAGTTGTTATCACAAGTTGTAATTTCGTGGAAATACCTTCATTTTGAGTTCTTGAAGTTGAAGTTATGAAAGCTATTATCACATTGAGGTTGAAGTGATTGATAATTGTGATATCTTTCCTTCTTGAATAATTCTCACTCATTTTGTTATTACTGAGATTCTTGTTGGCATTGTGGTTGAGTCTTAGGCTATATGTTGTGGTAACTTCGGTATTGTTGATTTTGGTAAGTTGTGGCATATGGGCACTTGTAGTGCGAGTGATTATTGTGATATAATATTGATGCGCATGCAGCAGTATAAAGATAAGGGTTAATATGCATGCTGCGACATAAGATGGGAATTTATGTACGTGGTGCTAGTAAGGGAATTATTTGAAGTCACACGACGACATAGGGGGAGCTAAAGTGCTTGTAGCTATTTTAGAAAAAAGTATTTTCAAAAATATCTAAATGTACGGCTCAAGCGGTGGTATCAGGAAAGGTTGTGATTGTGAGTTATGAAATAAGGTATGAGTCGTGGTACCTCGGTTGTGATTCTTGTTGTACATTCTATATTAAAAAGGCTTATTATTTGAACAGTTGTTATTGTTTTCTTCTTTGTCTTAATTGTATTTGTCCGTATTTGATTACTTGTTGTTCTCATCATATGTCACTTCTTGTTGCTTTTACCGCCTTAATTTCCATTGTTAGCTTACTTTATTGTCATTATTTCCTCGCTTTCACTATTAGACAATACGATACTTTGTTCAGTTTTTCTTATCCTAGTAGGTGTCTTGACATGGCCTCGCCACTACTCTAGCGATGTTAGGCTTGATACCTGTTAGGTACTGTTGTGGTGTACTCATACTACGCTTCCGCATATTTTGGTGCAGATCCAGGTATATCTACTTGTGCCAGACGCCAGTGATCGTTCAATTATCTTTTCGGAGACTTCAAGGTATATCTACTCGACGTACTCAGGACTCGGAGTCACCTTCAGTCTTTACATTCACTACTGTTTATCTTCTAGTCAAACAATGTTGTATTAGAGATTCATAGATTATTTCTGTAGAACTAATGACTCAGTTCCGTCGGCTTTGGGATCTTATTACTGATGTTTCCGATTTGGAATTATTACAAGATTATTCGGTTTATTTTATCATCATAGTACGTTATTTCTGTTAAGTCATTCATGAATGTTAGGCTTACCAAGAAATTTGTCCCTCTAAAGTCTAGTACATAAAAATCCAAGAAAGGATAACTTAAATAAAAACATTGATCCAGAAAAGGATATCAAATTAACAACTAGTAATTCCAGTTTTATTCAGTAATTCGGTCGTTCTTCCACTGAATACTAATCAAATCTAAGTTTAATAAACCAAACTTTAAAGTTTCATGTTGGATAACATGGAGTCAACTAGGTCACTAACATTGGCAAAACAAGATGGGAAACCATTATTTTCGTCACGACCCAAAATCCAACTAGTCGTGATGACACCTAACCCAACCTGCTAAGTAAGCCAATTAACAACTATCCAATTTAACGAGATTTATTGAGACAAATGAATGATAAAATAATTGAACCTTTATACATTTCCCAAGGACTGACTGGTAGTACAAATCACGAGTTTCCACGATTTAGAATTTACAAAGCTGGTATGAAATAAAATACATCATCTATTTTAAATATACACGAACAGATTAAAAATTCTAAAGCTACCAAGTTCAAGAGACAGCTATGATCGGAACACAGGTACATCTTCAAATCAAGCTCCCGCCATACACAGTAACATCAGTATCCAACATCTGCACGCAAGGTGCAGAAGTGTAGTATGAGTACAACCGACCCCATGTACTCAATAAGTAACAAACCAAATGAGGTTGAAATTAATGATGAGCTTGGACAAGGGTCAGAGTCTAACACCAACAGCTAGGAACAACTCATAACAATATAACTAAAGTGGTACAAGTAATAACTCAAAGATATAATGCTCAGCTCGTTCGCAGTTATAGAATAGCCATGCTTTTCAGGTAAGCGAAATCACCAGAATATGAGTGAATCAGAAAAGCTGTGATTTTTCCCAAAATCTATCAACAATAAATAAGATGTTTCATTATCAGATAGCATGAGGGAAGTACTTCTCTATGCCTACATATCATTGTGCACGTGAAATCATGAATGTCACTAAAACTGCGTAGCATGAGGAAGTACATCTATGTGCTGGTATGTCATGTATGCATTTCAAATGTAATGCATCACAGTGATAAACTCATTTACTCACACTGTCAGAGTACTAAATCTCACTGTCTCACACTTTTCACTCATCATAGTCAATCACTCGACACACTCAGTCACTCAGCACTGAACAATGTTTGATGAGATGTATCAATAAATGGTAACAGAAACTGAGATATGATATGCAAATGAATGCGTATGACTGAGTATCTAATTGCAATGAAGCAAATAACTCAACAGCAAAAATGACCTCAGTGGGTCCCAATCCCAACAAGATAATCATATAGCTCAGACATGGTTTCTAACATGGACAACTTAATTACTCTAGCACGTAGAAATTTCATGGATATAAACTAGATAAGGTAACTGCACAGTACCACAGAAACAACCGAGTCATAATTCACACGATGCATGCCAACACGCTCGTCACCTAGCATGTGCACCACCTCAACACCAAACACATATCACGTATATTCAGGGGTTCATACCCTCATCACCAAGTTTAAAAGTGTTACTTACCTCGAACAAGCCAAATCCAATACCGAGCAAGTCAAGCAATGCTCCAAAAATGCCATCCCGCATGTACCGACCTCCGAACGGCTCGAAACTAGCCAAAAGCAACTCAAATATATCAAATAATGCCTAAGGAAACAAACTCAATCAATAAAGGTCGAATTTTTAATCAAAAACCCAAAGTCAACCAAAAAAGTCAAACCTGGGCCCGCACCCCAGAACCCGGCAAAACTCACAAAATCCGAAAACTCATTCAATTACGAGTTCAATCATACTAGTTTCCCTCAAATCCGAATCCGAATCATCGTTCAAAACTCAAAAATTCACTCTATGAAACTTGTGACAAAATCTCCCTATTTCTCTCTTGAAATCCTCAATCAATGCCAAAAATGAAGATAGATTCATAAAATAAAATCAAAACTGAGTAGAGGACACTTACCCCGATCCATATGGTGAAAATCGCCTAAAAAATCGCTCTAATCTGAGCTCCATAGCTCCAAATATGATAAAATGACTCAAGGTCCGAAAATATAGTACTTATATGCACTGCCCAGTGGTACTCTACGCGATCGTAGTACCCTCGCGATCGCGATGCAAAAACATATGCTGCCACAAAAAACTCTACGTGGTCGCAGCACAAGCCTCGTTAACGCGATACATACAGAAGATAGAACTACGCGAATGCGGTAGAAACGTCGCGAACGCGAAAAAGAGGCCATCGATTGCCCAGCTTAGCCAAACACTATGCGGATGCGTAGAAGAGAATGTGAACGCGATGAAGATTCCCCCACAAACTACACGAATGCAATCAGCTAGTCGCCAATGCGAAGAAGAACTGTAACACCATAAATCAGCAGAATACATCAGTGCCAAAATTATTCGAAACCCATCCGAAACTCACCCTAGCCCCTCGGGACCCCTTCTGAATATACCAACAAGTTCCGAAATGCAACACGGACCAACTAGAGGCCTCAAATTACACATAACAACATCAAAACAATGAATCGCACCTTAAATCGAACTTAATGAACTTTGAACTTTTCAACATCCAAAACTTGTGCCGAAACATATCAAATCAACCTAGAATGAGCTCAAATTTTGCACACAAGTCCCAAATGATATAACAAAGCTATTAAAATTTCCGGAGCCACAATTCGTACCCGATATCATCAGAGTCAACTCCCGGTCAAACTTATGAACTTTGAAAACCTTCAAATTTTAAACTTTTGCCAATTAGCACTAAAACCTTCTAGAAATATCCAAATGCAAATCCAGGCATACGCCCATTTGAAAATCACCATCCGGACCTAACAGAGCCATCAAAACTCCAATCCGAGATCAAATACTAAAACGTCAAACTTGGCCAACTCTTCCAACTTTAAAGCTTCAATCATGAAATTTATTCTTCCAAATCAATTCCGAATAACCTGAAAACCAAAACCGATTATTCACACAAGTCATTATACATCACAACTACTCATGCCCTCAAACTGCCGAGCAAAGTGCAAATGCTCAACACGACTGGTCGTGTCACTACATTCTTCCCCGCTTAAACATGTGTTCGTCCTCGAACGTTCCAAGAGTCTTTCCAAAGCCATCAAATCACCGTGTAACCTTACCATGCACATACCGGGGTGTGATCCCACATCACCCTATATACGCCTGATGACACAACCTAACTGAAGATCCTTGATTCAAACTTAGCTCATAAACCTTAAAATCCAATTTCCAACATCCAAAATTTCCTATGAGATCCAAATCTCGCATCTACACACTGTATAAGTCTGAACAACCTGTATCAAGCCATACCATAACCCAAGACACAATCACGTGATATACCACATAACTCAAATACTCATAGCAATAACTTCCGACTGCAATAGCTACTTGATTACCAACCTGACACCGGTAACAAACCTCATATCAACTAATATCATGTTATGAACCTTTGTACACTGCCAATGATGAATAAAACATGCAGAAACACTTAACCACTCATCATATCAACAAGTTATGGAACTCTCCCTCCTTCGACAAGCAATATAGCCAATTTCTAAGCCGACTTTCAGTATTACTCTTCCAAACATAGCGTAGTCAAATTCAATAGCAATCACTTCAGGCCCAAAGACGTCATCTCATCAAATACAAGCTATTCTACTGACATGCCACATCAATACTACCTAGATACAAACTGTGTAATCCGTGCACCAATAAGCAAAGATTCAAATGTACTCAAAATGAAAAAATGACTTATATGAGAGAAGCGTCACGCAAGCTCAACAAGTACCACTATAACGTAATGTTATGAACCCATCACACATGATAGAACCAAGACACACGAATCAATCACAAAGGATCATATCCTAATATAACTTTGATGTAATGCGTGAACCTTTCCAAACATCGGTCCATATGAAATACCTCAAGCCACAATGCTCTAAATCAACAACCACACACAATTTTGACATCAAGTACACAAAGTGCATGGACAACAAACAATACCGTATACCACAACTAGAAAAGACCATAACAAAGGCGCAAGCAACCATTCCACACCCCTAATCACTATCTCGCTCGAATTCTGCTATAAGGCACAAACAGAACTGCACCATGTGTGCATATAGCCAACAAATCACAACCCCTCGTAGCATAGTGAAGTAACACATAGATCATATCAGAACACGAATAAGCTCAACACTAACTGAACGACACACCCCTCAACACTAACAGTTCTAAGTCAACAAATCCGACCCGCTGTAGGATACACATCCTCATTAGGCCTACGAATGGGCCCCCAAATCAACCATGGTCATCCACAAATCGATAAATAACCCTCCAAAACTCAACAATGGCCGAATCATAACACATACCATCATCTTGCTAGCTTTGGCCACATCTTCACAATCCACAACCACGAAACAATCTTCTTCTGAGAACTCTAGTCTCCAAATCTGTAGAACACATTAATCACCATATCTGATCCCAACTCCAACACTTGAATGTCTAACATCTCTTGTGCACGATCATTCCAATAGGAATACTTCTACAATTCTTCCGTGCCACATAGCAAAAATTTGAATATCAGTAGTCAATCAACCTGGTGAGTAATGCAATGCAAACAAAACATTAGTAAGTCAAAACACAGTGTGCCTTCTGAAACGCGCACCCTTCTCAAGCTTTACCAAGTAGTTATGACATTCATCGAAATATCAGAAATCGCCTATGTTGTCTAACAATTTATGACCTTCCCTTTAAAACTAAATTGTGACCTTGCACACACAAATCTCAATCCCACACAACACACCGCATCTATCATGCCATCATATGAAAAGTATGAGAATCTCATAACAACTCTAAGTCACAAGTAGAATACATACCTGGTCAGTAAGAAACCTTCCATTTGATCCCATCTAGGAGAAAAACACAATACGCAACATACTCCTCACGCCGGTAAAAATATCCATCTCCAACCATGGTAGAAACCATCCAGAACTCTCCAAAACCCATTTCCACATAACCAAACCATCATATCTGAATCTCTCTAACTCCACCAAGCCACGCAGGTCTCCAAACCCAACATTTTTGCCATAAAACACCTATAGAGACTCACTGCATTATAAGTACCCGAAGAACCGATCATATCCATTACTGTGCTTGTAAGGCCCCGTAAAATTTTTGGCTCAAAACCTAGTAACTTGTGGTGTCGACTCCGAATATGTGTTAGGAATGTGTAGAATTCTTCGCGGCTCGCAAGATCGTCGCGGTTCGGACCCTTGGTATTGATCCAAGCTTTTACAAATCAAAAGAATCAATTTTTCCAGAAAAATGCCATTTTGCGGCCCAGAATGCGGTCGCAGATCTAGTATGCGGACCGCATTCCTACCGCATAGTGAAACAGTGTTTTGGTTAAAATTGAGGTCAAGATGCGGTCCATTATGCGACCGCATAACCAATATGCGGACCGCATTTCCACCGCAGAATAAGGCAGTGTGTCAGTCAAAATTGAGGTAAAAAATGCGTTCTACTATGCGACCGCATAATTGATATGTGGACCGAATTTTCGCCGCATACTCGAACAGTGGGATCAGGTTTTGGGGACAGTTTTCGCGGTCCATTATGCGGACCGCATTTCGTGTCTGCGATCGCAGAATGCAACCGCAGACCTGACTCGGCCCCAATTTTTCTAAAAACTTATACTCGACCCATTTTTAATAAAACACCCCAACCCCCTCATTTTTAACAAGATTTTGAACAAAATAAGAGAGAGGAAGAGAGGGTTCTTGAGAGAGAAAGTCATCTCCATCAATTTGATTCTCCAAAACTATCCGGGCCGGGAAATTTCAAAGTGTGTGTCTTCATCCCCATTCTTGTAGGTAAAACCCCTAACCCTTTTCATTAAGTTTTAGGTTTAAACTAGGGGGGGAGTCTCATGCATTGATTCTTGAAAATAATGGTTGAAATCATACATGCATGCCTTTTTTTTTTTTAAATAAACCTAAAATTTAGTAAGAGGGATTGGGTAGGAGTAAAGGATTGTACAAGGAAGGGGTTGATAACCCAAATAAGTTTGAGTAGCAATGGTGAACCCCAATTTCTAAGTCAGATGTGTTAACTTGTGTACTAGATTGACGTTGCTAGACTATTTGGTGAATTGAAAATAGGAGTTAAAAGGGAATTCGGCTCCAGGTATGTATGGCTAACTTTGATCTTTGTAAAATCACCTTGCTTGGTGTTCAATATTTGGTATGTGTTATCTACGTGGGTTATTTGTGAAGTTAAACTCTTGCTAGTAATACGTGTTTACCTATGCGAACTAATTGTGAATTCATGAGATTTATGTGCCTTCAATGTTGTTGGTTAAGTCTTCCGATAAGATGAAGCAAGTAGTTGGCAATAAACCAAGTTATGATTGTGAATGTGTTATGTTGTAAAAGCTGTGGAACCAATAATGAAAAGGAATTGTAATCGATGCAATTGAAACAAATGTGGTTACTTTATATGTGGCTGGTTGTGGGAAACTACCGTTGTGATCTAAATTGTGCATTGGGCTATGGAATAAGAAGGAAATGGCATTGGTGGTTAAATAAATCCCTTGTGTATCGTGCTGCTATTCCTTGAGATTTGTCGATGTTGTTATTGGAATTTGATGTTGTTGACCTTGAGATTTGTTGTTGATATCCTTGTTTATGTAAATTGTTATTGCTGTGGTATTGTTTGTGAATTGTGATTGCTCGGTGGGATCGGGTTGCGCGCCGCAACACGAAGTAATAAGGTGTGGGTTGTGGTGATAAGGGTGGCCGAGGTAATAAGGGTGG